>NW_008667833.1:0-20240 GCF_000695815.1 Acanthisitta chloris
AAACAGACTCTTAAAGCTAAACCCTATTTAATTAAAAAAAAATCACAAATTATTTGACCTTTTACATTTTTGAAGTTTTTCATTCTGTGTGATGTTTCCTATAGATACGGTGAGCAGCGTATAGACATTGTCTTCTGCCAGCTGCAGAAAAGAAGAAAGAATAAGAGGAAAAATTCTCGAACAGTTCTAAAAGGAGGCTGTTAAAGGTGTGGGCTAAACATATGAGAAAACACATAGAAACATAGAACCTTAGAATGGTTTGGATTGGAAGGGACCTAGTAAAACATGTAGCTCCAGTCCTATTGCCATGGGCAGGGACATCTTCCACTAGAGCAGGTTGCTCAAAGCCCCATCCAGCCTGACCTTGAATGTTTCCAGGGATGAGAATATATAGGTGACTGAGATAGATAATTTGATTCATTGAAAATATCTGTTTTCTGTCAGAAGAAATTGGTAATTGAGAACTTTAAAGGAGGCTTCAAACATTGGATGAACCTGTTAAGCCCTTTTCTTACATCTCTATTGCAATTCAAATGTAGTTCTACATCTTACCTATATGATCTACTCTTGCAAAGTTTCATATTGATATGTTGTTAAAGATGTTCGAAGAATGTGCATGTGCAGTTGGTACTGTTTAACTGCCTATTTCAGCTGGTTACACGCATGTATGGAATTCTTCAATGCATCTAGGTTTTGCTGGATTAAGTTTGGGGGTTTTTTCCCCCCACATACTTGTTCTGAGTATCTAAAGAAATAAAATGGTACAGCCCAATATATCTCTTTGGACGACAGAAACTGCGTATGTTTGGAACTGTGAGGCTAAGCCAAATGAATATGAATCTCAAGGTAACTATGTAAAGATTAATAAATTGCCATATGGCTAACTGATTGCAAAAGTCAAACCAGACATAATTATCTCTTACTGACATTACTGAACATGTTTACAAACATAATATGAGAAGTATGGCTTGCTATAAGTGTTTGGGGATTTTATAGAATTATTTTATGCTCAGAATAATGCAAAACTATCTTAATGTAATTAAAAGAGAATCCAGAACTCTATTAAAAAAGTTCAGAACGATCTGCAGTTCTCTGAATTACTTCTCCGTTACATGTGTGGAGACAGTTCAAATATGAAGATAAAAAGATCCACATCTTACATCAGATTCTATAACACATTCTTTTTAATTGCAGTTTGCAGGGTTTTTTTTAAATTGCATGGTCAAAATTGTGAACAGTTTGCTATATAAATATTCCTCATATAAATCTACTAAAGAATAAAAATTACATCAATATTATTATCCATTTATACAGAGAATCTTTATGAAGGTGTATATATACACAAAATGAACTGATTATTTAGAATTATGTCAACATACATCACTGTACCAAATTAGTCTAAGACAAAAGAAGTACTTAAGCTCACCTAAGAACTTGTAATACAATGTAAGTGGCTTTAGACACTCACACCTTTGTAGATAAGGGTGAATTTCATGCACAAATCTAAAGATCTAAAGACAAACTGGTTTTGCCACATCCTTATTTAAAATGTATAATAAATGTTCTTAAGACAATACAGAAAACAACTGCTGAGGTTTAAGAATGGAACTCATCAGTCTTTACCAGCAGTACAAAATAAGAGACAAAGGCACTCTGCAAGGGAACAGATGATAGTATAAAATTTTGCCAGAAACAAGCAAATGAAATAATGACATAAGCTGGAGGATTCCTTCCTGTCTCCCATTCACAAATAAAAAGAGTGTTTTGAAATAAATACCTGGTTTAGATTTGGGTTTTTTGTTTATATAAAAGCATATAAACAGGAATGCAAACAATCACTAGGTAATGATTTATGCTGAGATGTATGCAGAACAATATAAATAAGTCTCACAAGGGGCACTTAAATAAATAGGTTTGAAAAATATATTTCTTGCAACTTTTCTTTCCTACCCTAGAATCTGTTTGGTTGTAGTCAAAGAAATGCATAAAATGGTGCAGAAGACTGCTTTTGTAAAATTGTCCAGCTTTGGGCATTGAATCATAGTATTTGTTATACCTTTTAGCCTTAGCCACAGCATGTGAAGGGGGAAAGTAGATTCACAAAGGGAAATTTGTATAACAGTCATTTCATTCCTCTCATGGAATGAATAAGATTTCAATGATGTTTCAGTATATATTTCAATTTTATAAAAAGGGCAAAAGGAAAAGGCAAAGTTTCACAGTTTGATTGTCCTCTCCAATCAAAATGTTCAATAACTGCAATGAAGTGAATTCTGCTAACAGTGCTCACCTTTGTTCAAGGGACAATAAAAGGCCTACAGATGACTGTATTGCTTATTAAGTCCAGTAGTGCAAGCAATACAGTTTTTACGCTTGGTATCTAAACAGGGGTGAATTTCACCCAGAGGCAACTTCAGCCTTTTGTACTAGCAATTATATTATTATGAAATATGAGTTTTACCGATGAATTAAATCCCATCTAGAATCTTCACCCAGAAAAATCAGCACTGCTGTGCCTTGTTCAGAATTTTTCTATTCCAGAGCTGGCATCCAGGTGTGTGCTTGAAAAACATCTTTGATTTTACATCTACAATAAGCATAACACAATTTAAAAGCATAGATGCCACAGAGCTTAATTTAGAAACTGCTGCTTTTATTAAATTTAGCTACTTTTCCCCTGCAGCTTTACATCAATATTGACTTCAAAGTGCTAGTAGCTTTCATTAAATTGAATTACTTTCTCCTGTAATTTGAAAACTAATGAGGCAGATACTAAATGAAGCTGTTGACAAGACAAGAATGGAGGCTATTAAAAATTACATGGCAAAGTGTGAGTCATAAACAATGATGGTTAGTGTTCAAGGGTGGTTTCTGAATAAAATTGCACAAACCCCCCAAAATTAATAGTTCTTCTCAGTAATCTCCTGTATGCATATAAGAAATGTGAATTCTACCTGATTCATTCTTTTATTTCATTCAATTTCAAACACTATGCCCTGCCCATTGTTTCCAAGTATCTTCCAGTTGTGCATTAAGTGATACAATTAGCATCTGTTATGATTAACATCTGTTTTGTGTCATTTATTCTTTAATTAAAGGTTGGACTTGATGATTTTGGAAGTTTTTTCCAACCTTAATGATTCTATGGCTCTCCCCAGAGAGAGAAGAGGAGTCTTTTGTTACAGCAGCACTTTGTTTTGGTGTGCTTTGGAAGTGCCTTTCCTTCTCCAAGGGAAAGTTTCTCGGATTTATAGACAAGCATGTAAATATGATGTTCTAAAAACCTGGTTAAAAGTACTGTAACCAGTATAGGAAACAGAGGATGAGTACAATGCAACTTCTGCATTCTTCAGTACTTCATATGTAGCAGCATTCACAATAACTAGAGTTTTCCAAATCCTGAAGCCTTTATATCTGAAGTTGATTTTCCTGGATTCTGTAATCCTTTGCAAAGATGCAGAAATGGGAAACAGAGGCCTTTTTTATCAGGTTAGAGAGAACTACCCAAGTAAAAATAATTTGAGCATACTTTCATTTGATCTTGGGCTTCATTTCTGTGTTGTTTGTTGTTTGCTATTTTAAAAGTGGAATTGACTTTAGTTTTGCAAGTCATCATTTGGTTGTAGTAGAGTAACCCAATATGATGGAGCTTTTTACCAGTAGCACATGATCAATTGAACCTTGGACATACAACTTCATTGAAAAGTCTTCAAGGGAGGAAATGGATGCAGACATGAATGGGAAGAGAAATTGCCCATTGGTACTATTTGAATGTCTCCATTTCCAAATGTTGCAGAACAACAGGTTTGATTTCCCATAATCTGTTGCAGTTTCTGGACCAAATGTCTACATCACATTTTTTCCAGCAAGGAAGTTTATGTCAGTTACTAGTTCTATTTCACACCATATATCAATAACGAGAAAATTGCTGAAAAACTTTACATACATAATGCAAACAGGTCATTCTAGATAGCACCCGGGTGGATGGCTTCAACCTTGGTTCCCTCACAGGGGCATCTTCAGAGCGCCAGTAATACACTTCAAGTGTATACAGAAAGACTCGAAATGGAGATGTAAGGCAAATTCACACCAAAAATAACACTTTTCTGCACTCCGTCACTAATGTAGATATGCCCTTTGTACATATTCCTTTTATAAAAACTCGAACTATCATAATACATTGTCTAAACAAATCACTCTGGTGCTGGAGAGTCAGCATTCTTCTATAATCAACGCTATAATCCCCCTCTACTCTGCTGTCGTGAGACCCCACCTGGAAAACGGAGTGTAGTTCTGATGCCCTCAACATAAGGACATGGAACCATTGGAGCAAGTCCAAAGGAGGTCACAAAGTTGCTAAGAGGACTGGAGCATCTCTCCTATGAGGACAGGCTGAGGAAGTTGGGGCTGTTCAGCCTGGAGAAGAGAAGGTTGCATGGAGCCCTCTGAAGTGGCCTACAAGGGAGCCAGAGGGACTCTTTGTTAGGAACTGCAATGATAGGACAAGGAGTAACGGGTTCAGACTGAAGGAGGGGAAGTTTAGGCTAGATACTAGGAAAAATGTTTTTACTGTGAAGGTGGTGAGACACTGGAACAGAATGCCCAAGGAAGTGGTGGCGTGGCTGACCCTGGCAGTGTTCAAAGCCAGGTTGGATGAGGCCTTGAGCATCCTGGTCTAGTGGGGAGGTGTCCCTGTGGGGGTTGTGACTAGATAATCTGTAAGGTCCATTTCAGCCCCTAAAATTCTATGGTTCTATGATTCTATAATTAAATGTGAAAAAGAGGTCTTAGAGATAAATATTTGTCCTATTTGCATGGATAGACAAGACATCTATTGTGGTAAAGTTCTCTGTTTCCTGAGCAGGAATTTTGTTTATGTGAAATTTTAGTGCCTACTAGTGGTGTGGCCAGAACGTAGTATGCACCAACGGACAGCAATCCTCACAAGAAGATGTGCAACAGCAACGGTGACCTAAGCTGAGCTGTCTTTGGTGCCCAGTAACATTGGTGGAACACACCGCCTCTCCTGTCCTGAGTGAGCACCATATGACAATGCCCGAAGTCAAGGACTAAAAAATCTGTCAACGGACATTTTATGGTCATTTATGGACACTTTACAGACGTTTCACAATGATTCATAGTCTAAAGGAATGATATCTCTGTATATACCAAAGGTTGGGAAGGGGGATAATGGTATTGGATAGCATGGGACCTGGGCATCGTGTAAATAGTATGGAATAAGGGATGGAGAATGTACTGGTTTTGGCTGGTATAGCATTACATTTCTTTATAGTCCCTTCTACAGGTTTACACTTTGGATTTGTGATGAAAACATTGTTGACAACACAGTGATGTTTTAGCTACTACTGAGCAGTTCTTACATTCTATCGAGGCTTTTTCTGCTTCCCATTTTGCCCCGCTGCAGTAGGCTGGTGCTGCACAGAAAATTGGGAAGGAACACAGCTGGGGACAGGTGACCTCAACTGACCAAAGGTATATTCCATATCATATAACATCACATGCAGTTATAACAACTGGAAGAAGGAGGAGGGAGGGGACATTCAGATTTTGGCATTTGCCTTCCCAAGTCACTGTTATGCATGACAGAGCCCTGTTTTCCTGGAGGTCACTGAACACCTGCCTGCCCATGCAAACTGACTGGTGAAGGAATTCCTTGTTTTATTTTGATTGCATGTGCAGCTTTTGCTTTCCTTATTAAACTGTCTTTATCTCAACCCTTGAGTTGTCTCAATTTTGCCCTTTTGATTTTCTCTCATTCCACTGGAGGGGAGCGAGTGAGTTGCTGTGTGGAGCTTTGCTGCCTATTGTGGCTAAACACAACAAATACAAAACAAAAATAAATGTTTATTTAGATTTACTTACTCTTTATTTGTGTTCACATCAAAATTTAAATTCACAAAGAACCCCCAGTGCTTAACATCTGTGAATGTTGAGTTAATCACTCAGTTGTCAAAGTGTGGATTCAAATACCTCATTTTCAACATTTCCTTTAGAAAATGTAACAGCCTTTATCTTGCTTTAAGAGTTTAAATTGGTGTCAATGTCTTGCTGAAAAACAATGATCAGCTTGGTTGGTGCTAACTCACCACCAAAACCTTTCAGGGGAATCAATCCCCTGCAACTGCCCCCACCCCAAATATTCACATTACTGTTTAAAGACCCAGCTTAGTAATGTGAATGACACTCAGGACCACTCAAAAATATTTGAACTAAATGCAGTAACTGCTGTACTACGAACTAACTCCACAGACCTTGTCCATTAAATAAGAAACCTATTCATGACTTCTAAATAAACTTGTATCACAAAGAGGTCTTATTAACAGGTATTACATGCTTGGTATTTGTCTCTAAAAGCTCTCTGAAAGACACACTGAGCACAGTAATCAGTAAGCATGTTTCTTATTTGCTAGGCTGCAAGGAGGCTTACACATGAAAAATGGTTCTTAATTATGTGTTTCATGGATGATAGCCAACCCTAGTATAACAAAATGAATGTATGTGACAATATTATTGACTCTTCTTTCCAAAAGACCATGTTAAATGCTTAGTGCACAGCCCCATGTCTGTAAAGGGCTATGGATCTGACAGGAATTTCAAAGATTTTTCAGTAGCTAGCTTGTTAGGAAGTGCAGAGCAATAGAGCTGAACACAGCCGAATGCCTGTTCAGTGGATACTCTTCAACCTTAGATCTATACAGGGATAAAGTACCAAAGAAGGTAAAAGAAAATCCAGTAGCAAAAGGTCATATTTGTCTCCCAATTACTTCAGTGTCATTTGACATCTCATTTTATGAAGTTTCATCAGTATTAGAGGGGTTTGTTTCATTTTGTTGTAAGGACCAGAACATAAAGGACATAATTTTTGGAGCAAGTTTACTAAGAAGAAAAATTTTACATTGAGGGGAGACTCAATGAGCATTTAAAAAATAAAACCTTTTCTGCTAGCTGAACAGATATTGACAGTAACTGGTTCTCCTGAAGAACAGTTCAGTTGAATACTTAACATTTTTACATTCCAATAAGTAATTGCATCTCTCATGACATAATGCATTCGTGAAATTACTTACTGGATTGAAGGCACCAGAACTGGATACAGTACACGAGGTGCAGCCTTACCAGTGCTAAGTACAGGGAGGCAGTCACTTCCCTAGCCCTGTTGGCCACACAATTTGTGATACAAGCCAGGATGCCATCGGCCTTCTTGGCCAGCTGGGCACACTGCTGGCTAATGTTCAACTGGCTGTCGACCAGCACCCTCAGGTCTTTTTCCACTGGGCTGCTTTCCCGCCACTCTGCCCCCGCATGAGGTTATTATGGCCAAAGTGTAGGACCCAGCACTTGGTCTTGTTGAATCTCGTACTGTTGGCCTCATCCCATCTATCTAGCCTGCCTAAATCCCTCTGCAGAGCCTTCTTACCCTCCAGCAGATCAACACTCCCACCCAACTTGGTGTTGCCCATGAATTTATTAAGGGTACACTCCATCTCAACATCCAGACCACCAATACAGATATTAAATGAGACTGGGCCTAATACCGAGTCCTAGGGAACACCACTATTGACTGGATGCCAACTAGATGTCACACCATTGAACACCACTCTCTGGGTCCAGTCATTCAGCCAGTTCTTAACTCAGCAAAGAGTTCACCTGACCAAGCCATGGGCTGCCAGTGGTTCCAGTAGTATGCTTTGGGAGACACTGTTCTACATAACTTAAAGACGTCCTTAAATATTTCTTGAGTTGCCTGTCCCTTTTTCCAAAGGTCATACACTCTCTTCCCTGAATTCCTGTGAAAATTCCCTGCCTAGCCAGGCTGTCTCCCTGCTTTTACCTGCCTGAGGTAATCCATTTAGATTTCCTCTTGCCTGATGGCAAGAGGGTCCTGGCTCCTCCAACACTTGCTGAGCTTCTGTTGGCTGCATTTCTCTCAGGTTTGGAAGGTTGTGACTCCACCAGTCTATTATCTTTCACATTTCCTGATACTCCTCAGCCTCTCCACCTCCTCTTTAAGCTCTGCCTCAAGGCAGAGCTATGCTGTTCATCCACCTGTTCACACCACCCATATAAGAGAAGAAAAGGAACAACAAGCTCAAGGCTTATCTTGGACAGAAAAGCCTCTTGCAATCAGACCATTCCCCTTACTTTTCCATTCCTTTGGCTTAAGTAAATTCTACCTCGCTTGGAAGATGATGCTCCTATCATAGTGTATCATAGTATCATAGTGTACTATTGTTATTCACAGAAGTAGAGAGTACCAAGATTAGTCTTGCTGTGTAAAAAGGCTGGCACCCAGAGGATATACCCAAATGGATCATAGCATAGCACCCCAAAAAGCCATATAGGGATCAGACTGTTGAGCAAATGTGTGTAGTAGCAGGAAAGGAGCAAGATCTGAGAAGATAAAGCCTATTCATGGAATTATAAACACTTCTACTGAGGTTGTTTGAAGTAAAATGAGAGCCAGTCATTCTTATGTGATAGAGAAGCAAATTATCTGCCTCCAAAAGAAGTATTTGAATAATATGTACATCTCTTTGTTAATATTTTTTTCCTAGGAAATAATTGTTCATTGTTTTGAACGTTCTATAATTCATGCCATTTCCTCAAATGTTTCTAACCCTGAGTGCTTCACTTCCTCTGTTCCACACAGAGCCATTCTGGTGAAATCAGATAAAGAACATTTTTCTTACTTCATTCATCACACACAAATCTCTCTGTTTAGCTTATGAACATAATGTAGAAAAAAAGAAGAAAGGTTTTTGCAGAGTTTTATCTTATGTCATGATATTGCAACGCTTCCCACTTTTACATTAAGTATTCTGAATTGAGCCTATAGCTGATGTAAATTGGCACAAATAGACTGACACAATGCTCTAAGTCTGAAGATGTCCACTAGTAATTACAAGACTGAGTAACAGCCATCTGAAATAGCAAATCTGGTCATCACTTTCAGCAGACTGTCTCATTTTTTAAAGGATATGTTCTCAGGTGGGTATTTTGGGCTCTGGAAATTTAGGACACTGTTTAGAGATAGATGAAGCCTACAGATATATACATCCAGGTTGAAGAGTTATATGATGAGACTTAAAGATTTTTATTATGGAGAATAATATGAAAATAAGACTGTAGATATGTATATATGTTACATCAAGATTAGAGTTTGTCAGTGTCTGTAGACTGCCCCTACCTAAAGAATGAAAAGCATCAAGTAATCCCTACTAATCCCTGCATTAAACTTCCTGATCTTGCAGCCACTGGTTGGGCAGATTAATTGCACACTAGTAAGAAGCACAAGAGGCAAGGCATAAAAAGGATACTTTCTGTCAATAGAACATCACTGTCTCCCTTCAGATCTGCGTGGAGAAGCATAATAATTATGGCCTTGATGAGCAGACAGTGAAGTAGATTAAAAACTGGATGAATAGTAGCACCCAGAGAGTTATGATCAGTAGCACAAAGTCTAGTTTGAGGCCAGTAACCAGCAGTGTTCTCCAGGTGTCTGTACTGGGTTCAAGCCTGCGTAGTATCTTAATTAATAATCTGGATGAAGGGGGAAAGCAAACTCTCATCAAGTTTGCTGATGACACAAAACTGGATGAGTGGCTGAAGTACCAGAAGGTCATGCTTTCATCCACCCTCAACAGGCACAAGAAATGGGCTGACAAGAATCCTGTGAGTTCAACAAAGTGCAAAGTCCTGCAGCTGAAGTGGAACAACTCCGTGCACCAATATATGCTGGAGAATGCACAGTTGGAAAGCAGCTTTGAAGAAGAGAACCTGGGGCCCCTGGTGGACACCAAATTCAATGTGAGCCAGCAGCATGCCCTTGTGGCAGAGAAGGCCAATGGTGTTCTGGGCTGCATTAGGAGGAGTGCTGCCAGCAGGTGAAGGAAGGTGATCCTGCCCCTCTTCTCAGCACTGATGAGGCCACACCTGAAGTGCTGGCTCCAGTTCTGGGCTCCTCAGTATAGGAGAGACATGAACATACTAATGAGAGTCCAACAAGGGGCCACAAAGGTGATTTCCTGTGAGGAAAGAGCTAGGACTGTTCAGCCTGGAGAAGAGAAGGCTCAGAAGGACCTCATCAATATCTATAAAAACCTGAAGGGACAGTGCAAAGAGGACAGTCGGGGTCTTTTCAGTGGTGCCCAGTGCCAGGAGCAGAGGCAATGGGCACATATTGAAACACAGGAGGTTGCTTCTGAACATCAGGAAACCCTGAGGATGACCAAGCACTGGCATAGGTTGCCCAGGGAGGTTATCATCCTTGATGATAAAAAACTCCTGTCTGGACATGGTTCTGGGCAACCAGCTTCAGGGGGCCTTGCTTGAACAGGGGCGTTGAACCATATGAGCTCCAGAGGTACCTTTCCATCTCAGCCATTCCATGATTCTGTGATCAGCCTACACTTGGATGTCCCAGTGAAATGGATCAGCTACCTTGTTATAAAGGGCTCTTCATGTTAAAGCACTTATAACATCATAACACATTATTTGAAGAGGCAATGTTGACCCTTCTTCCACTAAAAACATTTGAAACACTAATATAGTTTAAATTTTATGATAACAATTTTAACAACTGAATTATTACAAAAATTAGAAAAATAAAAGCTATCCTTACTCCAGCTTTTTGAGGAGCATCACAGATATTGGTGTGATTATTCTGTTAAATGACTTACATCAGTTTAACTGAAAAGATAACCAAACCTTTCAGTTATCAAATTTGCAGTATTGTATCTAGTGGTAAGCAGCTTGATTACTTGATAATATCTGTTTGTTAAATTTCCTAGTGCACAAAAACTGTACTGTCAGTATTATTACAGGGCTGAAGATGCTTTTATTATCATGCTTACTTGTACATGCTCATGGTATGGCAGGACTCCCTCCCTCACTCCCTTCCTCTCTCTGTGATTTCACATGAGCATTTCCAGTGACAGCCCTGCAAGGAGTCTGCCATCCCTCTAGCCCTGCTGTGCAGAGCAGTATCACCACAGACATCTTCTCAAGATTTTCTCTTCCTTTGTAACTCTCACCTTTGACTAGGAAGGAAAAGAGGCATTTATGCTCTTGCTGAGACACAAAGCAGCTGGGTTAGGCAGGAGGAGAGATACTGCCTCTATTTCACACTCACTTCTGTCACTAAGCATGAGTTGTGAGAGTTGGGTAGCAACTTCAACTGTGCAGATACTTTTTGTAACTCCAGGGTCAACCCCAGAAGTTTTACTGAATAACAAGCCTTTCAGTTAACACATTCCATTTAACAGTTAGAAAGAAGCTATTTCCTTTACATTGGCTTTTGGGAAACACAAACTGTGTTCTTCATGAGCAGATTACTTTTCTTGCACTGTGAGGATAACTCACATATTATTACATCTTCTATAACTTTTTACCAATGCATATTCTCTGGATTTTCACTCCTAACACACTGCTGTCTAGCAATACAAATGTCTGGAAAGTATGTCTGACCAATGAACTGGTAGAGATATATAATGAATTTCAGATTGAAAGGGAACAAGCAAAGGGAAGAGTTTGGACTTGAACAGACTACAGCAATACAAATTCAGTTTTAAGTTCTAGTAAATAATTAAAAGTAAAACTTTGGGTTGACACCTTCATATCTACAAATTTAAATAATTAAATATTTTAGTCTAGATATTAAGAGAAACTTGATGATTATTCAGTTTAGAAGATAATAAGACGTACTTGCTAATCTAAGTAATTTGGGAAACCTACTATGGCAAAAATTGAAAATAAACCACCCTCCATACTGTCCTCTGCTTAGTGAATACTTTTCTGAATAATCTGACCTTCATGATCACAGAATCATCAGGGTTGGAAAAGACCTATAAGATCACCAAGTCCAACTCTCAACCTAGCACTACCACTGTAACCCCTAAACCACTAAACAATATCCAGCACCAGATCCAGATGCCTCTTAAACACCTCCAGGGATGACTCTACCACCTCCCTGGGGAACCTATTCCATGCCTGATCCGTCACCTCCAGACTCTTAAGAGCAGTTTTTAAGGCTACCAGTTCCACAATAGTATTTGCTTCATTAGAGAATACTGAGAGCTCTAGCTCTGTATTACAAGCAGTTTCAAGGCATAAAGATGTATTCCTGAAATACAATGAGAAATATTTCTTATTTGACCTTACAGCTATCACTAAATAACTTCAGCCCTTCTGCCAGTCCTACAGGCAAATGCAACTCCAATGGACACCTATTCAAGTGATTTGCTAGCAAGGAATAAAGCTTACTGGAAGACTCTTTGCAGAGAGTTTGGGAGCTTGTGAATGGACCTTAAAATTTGCATCAGATTTTTGTGCATTAGTATACCTCAGAAAGTTCCTATCCACCTACCAGTCAAACTGCAAACAAATGCTGATTCTCAGCCCCATGGACCTCAGTATTTGCCTGGTTTTACAAACCAAAGAGAAACAATGAAGTGTTACTTAAACATTATTTGGTTTGCAATAGTAAAGAGACAGTTTTAAAGTACTGAGATCAATCTTTATTAAGATTTATTCTTTGTTTTGTAGCAGCATCTACCAGTTCTACTCATAGATCATGTGATGCGGGTACATAAGTTCATCTCCTAATACATCCAGATGGTCTGCTTGCCTTAAGAGGCATTTCTCATATTGTCTGACATCTCAGCTATTCTAGCCTTTAGTGGTAAATTTGTCTCACCTTTCTTGTTAAAGTCCTTTGTTTATGCTTTTGACTAATGCTAAATAAGAAGCTGGGTTGGAATCTCAGCCTTCTGGGGAGTCCTAGACTGCAGCTTTTATAGGAGTGGTTGTGAGCTGCTGTTTAGGTACTGTATTGATGTGAAACATATAAGAGCTGAATGTCTTCTGAGAGAGTGTGTTATTCTGAGATTATGGTTTTCCTCAAGTATATTTAGGTTTCTGATCGACTGTACTTCAGGAATTATAATGAAAACTACAGATTTAACTGATGTATTAACAATAAAGAAGTCCTAAATCAAAGTACAATATTTCTATTGTGTAGTACATGCAACAGCACATCTCTGTCAAAGTGTAACTTCCTTATTTCAAAGACAAATCTTTACATATTACAAAACAACAAAATTTTTAAAAAATTGCCTTGTAACTTTTAGAAAATTGCTTTAAAATGCTTTAAAAGCTGCTGGAGCAGAAGCATCTGAGTATAAATCCTTTTAACATTTTGCCAAGCAGAAAAAAATCACTGCATCTGCATGATCTGCACACCATTGAACATGTTTGGTATAATGTGCCCTCAATCAGTGGTGGAAGGGCACACCTTTATCAATAAGCCACCAAACCCACCTGTCTAGCTATTCCTTTTATTTAAAAATACAAATTGATCTAATTTACCCCATAATTTTTAGTGGATAAGAGAGAGGCTCAGAGAATTTCATAAAACTATTCCTTGGCTCAGTTTTATAGCTGTGCTGGAGTATGACTATCACCTCCAGTACAGTAAGCACTAAATCAATTCATACAATGTACTTCTTTGTGTACTGAACTGAGCTAAATCCAAAATCTGAGACTAAGTCCTTTTGCATAGAATGATTGCTCTGTTTCTGTGCTTGGTGTAGCCTGCAGTCCTAAAGGTCTTGGAGTTGTTCTGACACAATAAAAGAAATGTTTATTCAGAAGACACGAACTTTTGGTAGGGAAAAAACCACCCACCGCCAACAAGAAGCAGACGGATTTCAACAGATAAATAAGGAATCAAGATTGAACTCACTACAGGGAGATTTATTTAGCAACTGCTTCCAGTTTATCTTTGAGATGTACAGTAGCAGTAATTTGTAAGAAGTCAGAGCCAGCTTGCTATTTACATTGCATGTAAACAAGCTTAAGCAACTGAAACATTTTTTTTAAAAACTCTGTAGGTTAAGTTTGGAAGTCTTACTAACTCCTAGCATTTTTTTTTTCTTGAGCATACTAAAAATAATTAGTATTACTACAAAGTCTTATGAGTTTCTCAGCTTGCAGATATGTGAGCAAATCTAAAGCAACTTCTTGTATTTAGTAGTCATATAAAATCAGAAATAACTGCAAACAGACCAATTACTGTTAAACTGCATAAGCAGACTTTATATTACATAAAATTTCAAGGAGATTATTGCTAGTATTGTTATAATGGTTATGCTTTAAACTAAATTAGGAAAGTAAAAAGCCAAAGAGCTACTGCTATTGGCAACCAAAGTCTTTTGAGTGCCTATTAAAAGACATAGTGTTGTTTGGCCAGTGTATCAGCTCTTAACCAACAGTTTTGCTGCTAGCCTTCAGCCACTAACCCCGTTGTTAGTAAGGACAAAACCAATACAGGATACAGCACTAGGGGCAGACATGAAATTGAATAACTAGGGTGGATAGTGTGGATAGTAAGACATAGAGCATCATGACTGGCTGTTTTGGTTGCATGTTCTTTACTTTCCTCCTTCAGTCTCTCATATTTTCCTATGCATTATTATATTGAGTTGGTCTGACTGGGAAGCTTTGCTAGCTTCTGAAAAATTAGCACTCATTAATAATACTTTTTGAAAATGCTATGATGGCTTAATTATGTAGGCATCTGTCTCCTAGCAAACAGGCTAAGATGAACAAGACATTTAGCACAGATCATTGAACAGCTGATGGCAAATTTCAGGTGTCACATTATCATTCTATGTTAACAAGGAGCAGGAATCACATTTTATTGTATTTTCACTAGTCATGACAAGGACTTCTCCTTGACTAACAATAATATCAAGAATATAAAAAATTACCATATATAAAATACTATTTCTATCATTTATTCCTGACAGCAAAGACAGGCTAAAACTAAGGTTGACAGCATGGTTTCTTTTCCCATATGCACAATGTATGTTTTTATAAAATCATATGCAATTTTCTGAATACTAAAGTGTGCTGTCATTTGTATATCTAAAGCTCTGTAAGATGCATATTATACACTGAATGAAGAAAAAATCTTCAGGCTTTTCATTCATTGTATAATTCCCTAGAGTTCCACAGATGCTATAAAAAGCCTTAAGCCATAGAAGTGTGACAGTACAGTACTTCATACAGTATTTATATACATTTCCAAACAGAATATTGCACTCTATGAATAATCTTTGGAACCTCCAAATATTTATATTTCTAAATCTTACCCTTTGTATGACTACAGAAATTACTGGAAATAAACCTTCCCTTGTGTATTCACAGGAAGCTGGGTTATCTGACTTCTAAGCCAAATGCAAAACACTTCAAAAGCAATTGCCACACAGAAGACACTGTTTATGTGAGCAACTCTGGTTACATCTCTCCCGTATGAAGCAAAGTGCCGTGCATCTTCCTGAACATATGTATCAATACATATGAAGAAAAGCTGATGTTAGTTTCCTTCTTTCAAATCCACTGAGAATTTATAGACAGCTGAGAGTCTGCCATTTGCCTAAAACTTGAAACTATTTCTTCAATTAAAAAGCTGACAACTTACACACAGAGTATCCCAACCTGTGTTTTAGGCTTGGTTCCAATAGTACTTTATGTGTGATTTCTAGATCAGACTGTCCTCTATGCAGAAATCAGACACAAGAAAGCCTGTGAACTCTTTAACTCAGTATCCACAAAGTTTAGGAAATGCTTCTTAGTTTCCTTAGTTTATGTCCAGCTAGTACTGTGAGCTGTCTGTTGACATCAGTATGGGTCCCAAGTTTCCTAAAACTAAAGTATCCTCACATGGTCATCAAAATGGTGAGCAACTGTTAAAGATTTGTTTGGGTCTGACCACTTTCTTTCATACTAACACTTTAGTTATGAAATTTGCTACTCCAACTGGAAGGAATGAAGCATAACAGAGGAGTGCTTCAATTGGTCCTTACTGAAAAGCTCACCAAGCAAGTGACCTATGCTTGACAAATACTCTACTCCTCTCCAAATAATTCCTATGTCTTTCATTTTAAAAGATTCCTCATGGAGCAAGTCTTAATGGGAAATACCACAAGATGATCATGGGAAAAGGTTCCTATGTACTCTTTGCTACTTCACATATGCTTTTAAAGGCCTAATGTATTTAGTGGGCTTGGCATTTTAGCTCTTTCAAAACTATAAATGGCAAATATCAATGTACTAAAACAGCTTTTTGTTATCTATCAGTTTTAATAATTCTTGTTGGCTACTTCTAGATCCTTCCTGGAAGGCAAACTAAATATGAATATCATTAATTAAGCTTTATTCTTTTATTGATTATCACTTTTTTCCTTTCAAGTTGAGAACACAATTTTTTAACAGCTCAGTTAGCAAAACAATTCTTCAGAATGTAAAAATTTACTTTCTTCGATTTTTTTTTTCTGGCCTGCAACAAGTTTTCCGATATTGCTAGTTACTCCTTTGGGCTTTCTGTGAATTAGTTGTGACCATCTGGCATACAGTTGCTTCTGGTGCAGACAGAAATACCTCCCACTCTACAACTGTCTGGAAATGTCTACTCATTGACTTATTACTTACAGTAAATACAGAAGAAAATTTCTCAAAAAGCCAATGTTAGCTGGAATATTTGTATTAGAATAGTCATTACATGTGGAAAAGCAGCATGACTCAAAAATTTGTGCAACAGAAGAGAGGAGAAAGAATTATTCACCTCCCTTTCTTGTCACTGTGTTGGTTAGTAGAGCTGCTCACAGCAACTATTCACATATGCTGGAGGTAGCCCCCATTTCTCTTCCCACCAAGCACTAACTTCATTGTAATGGCCCCAAGGGTCCACCTCTGCCCTCTTGCACAAAAGTCCCAGGAAATGTAGGCTGGACTTTACAGATGAGAGATGAGAGGAAGCAAAGATATGCAGAGCAACAAAAAAAGGTACCAGGAACAAATGGAGAAAAAAGACAGAAATTTGGTGCAGCAACTGTGTCTCCACATAGGACTCCATTCACCCATCTACTCAAAGTGAGTGTTGTGGTTTTGACAGAAGGTGTGACTGTCTTTTCTTTTCCTCGCCACGGACTCTGGACTGCCCACAGGAAGGGGTGCACCTCTCTGCCTGGTCCACAGAGCAGGGAGCTAGCTCAATACCCAGGCTCTGAAGCACCCCATAGGCTTCCCATGGGATCCTGAGGCATCTGCTGGGGATGATGGGACAGGCAGGGGACATGGAGAGCTGACTGATAGCAAGCAAGGTTGCAAGGAAGCATCCCACCTGTGTGGAAAGGGACACTGTTGTTGCAGTCATAACATTCTGTTTTGAATGTCTCCCTCAATGGTTCTGCATGTCCTTAATTTCAGAGCTGGCCCTACTGCACTTTATGTTCTGATAACCCCAACTGCAGGTACTGCAAGACCCTTCTGTGTTACTACTTTGGTGCTTTTGAGAAAAGGTGGTGCAAGTCTATCTCAAGCCTTTGACTGACTTGGAGATCCATCACAGTCAAAGTCTACTTGAGCTTTGGTTTAAATCATGAAAAATGGTTAATGCCAGTATTGCAAAAAAGCTACTTTTGATGGCCCCCTGCCACCACCTGCAAAAAAAAAAAAGGGCTATACATCAGACTCTTTGTCTCCCTCATCAATTTGACCCTGGTCAAAACTTGTAAAAATGAGCAGAAGGTTTATCCGTAACACTTCTGATACAATTAGTGGAAGTTATGTGTCTAAATTGCCTTTACAGCTTTTAGAACCTCAGACTATGTCTATTACTTGGTCCTACATTTCTAATGTTTAGGTAAAAAAAAAAAGTACATTTTGGGTGGCTGCTGTTTTTTTCTCTTGAGGCAGGACAAACAAAGATAAAAAGCATTCAAAGGTATTCTTACTATGTAAATTATTTTTATTCAAACAGATTAAAAAAACTAACATAGCTTGCCTAACTACATGAGGTAGTACATGTAGCAAAAGAGAAGGCAGAATATAGTATTCTGAAATATGAAGAATATGAATAAGTTTACAAGTCAGAGTGAAACAAATTCAACAACAGAAACAAAATACACCAAAAATAGTTTAACAGCTTTTCAGTCTTAAAGCACCAATACACTTTTCATAGAAAGAAACATAGTGTCATCACTACATGTTCTTCATATACCATAATATGGTAAAATTAATGTACCAAGCTGTTCACCATAAAATAAGTTTTTTAAATGGTGAAGCAACAAATGACATAATTGTCACTGGGCTTCATACCAGTATACTTCCTGGCCTGCAGGAGTATTTGCCAGGTCATGAGGAGCAAGGTTAGCCTTTGTTACCATTTTCTTTGGTTTTTTTGAACATTTACCCTCATATTAATGTATAGCATATTGATAGCGTGTACAGCTCAAGAACTCAAGCTTGTGCACTTCTATGTATATGTACAATTCTATGTTTCCACAATTTAGGTAAATTGAAGGAGTCACATAGCAAAAATAAAGCATGTGTATGTGCAGAGGTGCACTGCAGAACTGCAGGGTTACTCCTTAATTTCAGGTTACTACACTTCTCAATACAAAAATTTCATCAGATCCTTCAAGGTTGTGTATGTCTGTCTCTCACTCACCCATCCCAAGACAGTTGAGCATCTGTGAAGTACTGGGCCATAATGAATTAGTTATTTCAACTAAAGAGCTTAGCAGCATCCAATAAACATTTTATAAACCTATTTAAGAAATAATAGACATGAATGGCCTAATCTCTTAAAAAAGTGTCTTTAGAGGAAAGCATGTTAATATGACCCAGGGCTTCCTATATTTTATATTTTCCATTTTATTTCAAAATAGGTTTTTGTACTTGTTATTATTAGTGTGAAACTGAGAACAGTATAGCTTTTCATTTATGCTTGCATGGCTAATGCTACTGTAAATCATCAAAAAGTTATGTAAGTTTTTATTTTACTTTAATGCATGATTTATTTTATCAAAATATTAGGATGGCTTCTTTTATGTACATTGGCAATAAAAACTCAGGCCTCCCTAAGGTATAGTTTTAAGGTTACTGTTAGTGGCATATATAAAGCACCATAATAATATATTCAGATGAAGAAAACAAAGAACATTTATGAGCTTTGAATTAACTGTATAGGAGTAACTGCTAAGAAAATATAGCAATATTTAACACAGGATTCAAAGTATTGTTATATATCATTAGAGATTTTCAAATGCATTTTTCTCCCATGTTTATTTTTACAGATTTTTTTCATTAAGATATATATGTAATTTAAACTTTTTGGTGGAAAGCAGTATACATCTTCTGTACAATAATGTTACAGCTTTATACAAATTTTTGGAATGATAAGAAACAGCCTTTATTGTTCTTCTCCAAGTGATCTGGTTTCACTTGTCTGGTTTAAGCTTTACTTCTAGATTCAAACAACAGCAAATACTCTGAATGCCTTGCTTCCTGGAGGATTCTGTAAACTGAAACATAAAAACATTGCTTATGTCATTTTTAAGACTGCAACACTCCAATGATAACTTTTAAAAATTGTTAATTCTAGGATCCTGCAGTGCTTCTTGTGACAACTCAGAATTTCAGCTAGCTAAGATTTTTAAAAAAACTGTTGCAAATAAAAATTACATAAATTTCAGACTATTTTTTTCTTCCAAGAAGCTTACTAGGAACAAATCACAACATTTTAAAAAAAAATCAAGTAATCCTTTGTGATGAGGGATTCTGGTTTAAGGAATAATGCACCATTGAAGCAAAATGCTAAAAAAAGCTTTAAGGAAAGAGAGAAAGCATTCATTTTATGCTCACTATTCTAATAACCATATTTGGAGAGAACTGGGACCTGGGAGATCACTTGTTTGTTAGTAGCTTCTATTATGAAGAACAGATTTCTATAGAGAACTACTATCTTATGAAACCAAAGGAAATCCCTTCTGAATGAACCTGGCTTCCAATGAAATGAAACAAAAATGCCCAACTGCAATGAACCTTTCTCAGAATAAATACTTCTGTACTATAAACTGAACTACCATGTCATATTTAGTAGTCCTATTGTTTTCTCTTTCGCAAGCCCTGTCTGAGGCATATCTGGGAAAGAAAGGGAAATGGAGGTGAAAGCAAGGTAAGGCACAATGAAACAAGTTG
This sequence comes from Acanthisitta chloris, assembly GCF_000695815.1. Lineage (NCBI taxonomy): Eukaryota > Metazoa > Chordata > Aves > Passeriformes > Acanthisittidae > Acanthisitta > Acanthisitta chloris. The sequence continues at coordinate 20,065 of NW_008667833.1, forward strand.
GCTGCAATGGCACAAGACTGTTCTCAAACCGCTGACCTTCCAAACTTTACCAGAATTGTTTATCCGTAAATATCTGTATATTTATACGTATTTTTAAAATTAATGGTCATACATAGACTCATAGAATCATAGATCATAGAATTTAAGGGTTGGAATAGACCTTACAGATCATCTAG
>NW_008667833.1:20404-32813 GCF_000695815.1 Acanthisitta chloris
GTATAAATAATGATTAATTTAGCAACACTCTTCCTAGCTGCATCTCTACTCGATGAGGAGATTTATATGGAGAACAAAAAAGTAAGCAAGGAAGCACCTTTTCTAAGGGAAGTGGATGACCATAGGGAAAGTCAAAGAATAAGTAAAATAAGTCATCCACTAAGCAAAGAACATTATTTTACAAGCTTCCAGGTTTGCTGAAAGGTTTGAAGGAAAGAGAGTAGACATTCCCCTTAAAAACAATAAAAAAAGACTCTACCTTTTCCTACTTCTCTGCAGAAACTTTTGGAGGTTTTTTCTCCCAACAATTTCTTAGAAAGACTATAGTTTTACAGGTTCCAATAATTCTTAGCTTTACAGGATTAAAAGAGTGGCTTTACAGGACTAAAGGAGTGGTACAATTTTTTAAAGATAATTTCTCTTTCTTCATTTAGAACCTGGAGAAGTCTTTCATAGATTAAAATTAATCTGCAACATGCAGCCATGTGTTATCCTACAATGCACAAATACACTGAATACAACTAAATGAACTTTCACAGCATCTCCATTTTTTTTCAGAGAAACACTGTTAACAACAGACAAACTATTAAAAAAAAAGAAACTAAATATATGTTTCAATGATTGGGAATTTTAATATTTGTGAATATTATTTATGGCCCAGGATCACTGGTTCAATACCATGTAAATCACTAATGAACAGTTCATCAGGAACCAATGAACCTGCATCAGTAATGCTAATTTTTAAAAAGTCCCTAGGAAAGTAAAGGCAATTTTCTTATCAAATATTGTGTTAGTTGCAACAGAACCAGCAAAGCAAACAAGAGCTGTATTTTATTTGGTAAGAAGCTTTTCACAGTAATGTTTTATGAGCTTAGAGGAGGCAGGCACCTCTGCCACCACAGCTTCTCCAAAGTCACCACAGCTGTTACACAAGCTCTGTAAATCACACATTTGGCCGGTTTGGTCGGTTTCTAGCACTGTCCCAGGTACAAATAGACACAATGCAAGACTTTGTAAATCTTATTGAGGCGAAGGGTAAAGTGTAATATTTGAAAATGGGCTCTGTACCTTTCTGAATATATCCCATTTTGAAAGGAAGCAATATACACCTTTCTTTTGTCTACTGGCATAACATCAACATAACCGCCCTGGTTGCGAACTACACCAGCATGTACTGCTGCCCGGCAGATACTGGATATCTAAGAAAGAATGAGGAAAAGATTAGTCTTCATTCATCCTTTTATTTCATAATTGTTTAGAAGAAAACACATAGAGACATTTAAACCAAGCTTAGGAAATGTAAAATAATTCTATTTATCGCATGACTAATTTTATTAATCTTACACATTTAAATCAGTTTCATAGGAATTACGTCAACTTATAGGAATACATACACTGCCTCTTCAAAAATCACCTGCAGCATGACCCCAAAATAATTTATTTCAGACTATTTCAGTTAAAAAATCAGGAATATGTTTGAATTCTTGAGCTTTTCAAAATGAAAGAATCTATCAGCTTTCATTTCAACAACAGAGAGGTAATAAAATCCAAACCTTGGCCAATTATTACAGACCAGAAGATTCAGTTTAATCTCCAGTCAGGGAACCATAGAACGCAAAAGTACATGCAGTCATGTTTCTAGTAAAATGTCCTACCCCAAAAGGTGAGGAATAAACTGTACTTATTTCCATCTCTATGTCCAAAACCTTAAGCAGCAGTGAAATGATCCATATTCAAAGGGGACATCACAATTTCCTATCCAGGCATGGATAAATGCTAAAAGCTGATTTGATTAAAGGTATAATCTGAGCATCACACAGAAGATATAGGTCTAAAATCATTCCTCTGCTATGACAGAGGATTAATGGCAGACTAATGGCTTTTATCTCCTCAACATTGGATGAGGAAATAGTCGGAGGTGAAAAGTCTTCAATTGCTTCAAAAGAAGAATTTTTAAATCAGGTTATAATTCCGCAGACTTTTCATAGGCAAAATTATGCAGCACTGCTGGGCCCCAGGCCTTGTGAACAGAAATCCAAGTTGATGCCAACACAGATTCACCATCAGTGCTGAAGTTGGTACATGAACTCTTACAGAAGCTTGACCTCTAAAAATTGACAGCATCCACCTGAGGGTGTTTAAGAGAGCTGGTTATGTCATTGTGGCGCCACTCTCTGTTAATCTTTGAGAAGCTGTGGAGATGGGGACATACCAGATGACCAGAAGGCTAATGTCACCCCTATCTGCAAGAAGGGATTAAAGGAGGATCCAGGCAATTATAGGCCTAACAGTCTTACTTCAGTCCTTGGGGGAGTTATGAAACAAATGCTCCTGGGGGTCATCACGAGTCAAATGAAGCGTGCGATTGGGAAAAGCCAGTATGGGCTCATCAAGGGTAAGAGTGTTTGACAAATGCCATCGCCTTCTATGACAAAGTAACTTGCTTGGCTGATGTAGGGCAAGCAGTGGATATTGTCTACCTGGATTTCTCCAAGGCTTTTGATATGGTTTCCCACAGCCTACTCCTGTAATATGGTCTAGACAAAGGGTCTGTGTAGTGGTGGTAAAATGGCTGACAGGCAGCATTCAGAGGCTGGTGTCAGATAGCTTCTTTTCAAACTGGCAACCTGTCACAAGTGAGGTCCCCCAGGGATTAGTATTGGCCCCAACACTGTTCAATATCTTCATAAGTGAACTCAATAATAGGATTAAGTCTACCTGAAGTTTGCCAATGATACCGAGTGGGGAAGTGGACACTTTGGAAGGGAGAGCCACCCTGCAGGAATACCTGAATAGGCTGGAAGAGTGGATTAACAAGAACCTTATGCAATTCAACAAAGACACCTGGAGTGCGTATACATGATTCAGGAATGCAGAGCTTGCAGGCACCTACCCAGCTGGGCAGCAGCTCTGTGGAAAGGGATCTGGGGAGTAAACAGTGTGCCACTGAGGCAGAGAAAGCCAACAGGATGCTGGGTTTTACCAGCAAAGGCATCAGCAGCAGAGATAAAGAAATCATTATCCCACTCTACTCAGTGCTTGTCAGTCCACATCTGGAATACTGTGTTCAGTTCTGGTCCTTGCTATAAAACAGATGCAGAGAGGTTGGAGAGGGTCCAGAGAAGGGCCACAAAGGTGATCCAAGGACTGGGAAGCTTTCCATATGAGGAAAGGCTGAAAGAATCAGATTTGTTCAGTCTTGAGAAAAGAAAGCTTAGGGGAGACCTTATCACCATGTTCTAATACTTACAGGCTGGCTACAAAGCAGAAGGAGACTCCCTTTTTACAGGAGTCACATGGAAAAGATGAGGGGTGATGGGTGCAAGTTACTCTTGGGAAAACTATTGCACACAAGAGGGAAAATTTTTCACCATGAAAACAATCAGCCATTGGAAAAATCTCCCCGGGGTAGTGGTGGATTCTCCAACATTGGATACTTTTAAGATAGGGTGCTAGGCCACCTTGTCTAAACCATGGTTTGCCAACAAAGGTTGGAGCAGATGATCCTTGAGGTCTCTTCCAACTTGGTATTTTATGATTCTATGAAAATTCTCTGTGAAGTTAAGAGCAGTTTCATCTGCTTGAAACCAACGTTCTCTGGTCACCAATTCCTCTCACGAACCTATGAAGCATAAATAATATCCACAAAAGGATGATGATAACTTTAATTTAAATCATTGATTTAAACCTGCAGACCTGTACTACACTTTTAACATTTTAAAAATTGCCAGAAGAATTAAACTCCTTAGATACTCCAGAAAGTAGGTCCCAATTTCAATACATAGCACAGTAAAGCACAGTTCCAGCTACAGTGATTCTCTACTTGGAGACAAGTTGTTTTGTGGAAAATCTTCACTGCAATAGGTCCCTCCACAAGCAACCGTAAAAAACTTAGCCAATATAAATATCAATAGCTGGTCACACAGACCACTATTTAAACAAAAACTGTATTTCTTCCAGTTATAATTGGAATAATTTATATCTGTTTACCATGGCTGTTTTGTAATCTCAATGCTATATAAAAAATCAGGAATTTAAAATAGCAATGATTTTCCTACTCTCATTCCAAGCACAGGACTTGCCAGTTTCACTGTTGTATAGTTTGTCTTTCAATTATATAGTTTGTCTTTTAATGCTACAGTATTTAAAGCAGAAAAGATCTGAAATTGTTTATGAAAATAATCTTTGCAGAGATGCTTTGGGGTTTTTCTTTCCACACTGCTGGCTGCAGTTTTTGAATATGCCAGAAGGGATGCCATTTATGCTCCTCTGTACTTTTCCTCCTCCCAAGGCTGCAAGACTTCTGTTATATCCTGAATAGTAATAGATGCCTTATTCTTAGGATTATAGCATCCCTTACTTACTCATACTGTGGGAGTAGCTAAAGAGCAGACTGATCATGTGCAAATTCAAATACCCAAGGGGAAAAAATGGCCTCTGCAATACAGGATTACACTCTAAAGAAACAAAAGACGAGATTTACAAGCAATTAACTACAATGAAGAACTAGAAGAATATTATTCATTCCAAGCATAATAGTAACTTTCTTTTCCATTCACATTGGAAATGTAAAAAAATGCTAGAGATACAACTGACAAAAAGAAAGATCATAGTTTTTCACCTCTGTAATAGTAACTGAAAGTCTATGCCCTTTACATCATTAGGTAAGGCGACACCTTCATAACTACATTTGAGGGCAGCTAAGAACTGCCTGTTCCAATCTTATTTGGAAGTTTCTAATCAAGTAAAAAGGAAAGGAAAAGTCATGGAATGGAGATTTTGACAGAAGAGGCTGACTACTTGTTGCAAACTATTTCCAGCAAAGACTGGAGTCATTGTTAGGGTTGGTACCACAACTGTTACTGGATCAATGAAGTATGGCTAGGCTAATGTATAATATTTCAAATCTGAAGGAAAGACATTTATATGGGATATGTGAAAAAAGAGAGGTGAGAAGAATGGGGCTGATTAGGCCAACTCAGAGGCTATTTTCAGATGAAAAATAAATGGATATTCTGATGCTGCTTTCCAGATGAGACTGGAGAAAATGTGCATACTTTCTGAATAGAATATACATTCATAATTATGAACTAGCCTGTAAGAATATATATGAACAGATGCATATAGTTTTATCAATATATGCAGAACTTTTTTTAAAATAAAGTATTATCTGCCTTTATCTTTCAAGAATTTCTCACTGTTTTAGCAATCTTAATCTAAATGGAATCAGATTCCATTACAGATGCCATAATATTTCCTATGCTTAATAATATTCTATCATCATGATCACACTTCTTGAACTGTTAAGGTGAGCCTCCTGTTGATTTAAGCAGAACAGGATTTCACACTTAATGTCTATTACAAATTTCAGCACGTTATTGGTGGTTTATATTAGCAGTCTTATGTCATTTTCTGGAAGGCCTCATCAGACATTTGAGTTAGTCTCTAATTTTGACAAACAAACTCAAAAGGATATAAAGCAGTATTTTAAAGTTAGTATAAACATTTCATACAGCAATATATGGCCCTGCTCTATTACTGTGCTGTGAACACTCTGAAATTTGTTAGATTTTCGACAGCTCATAGAATCTGAATATCAAGTTGCCTAATTATTTCCCTTCTTCAGATACTCAGCAAACAGCAAATATCTACCACAGCACAGTCCTCTGCAAAGGCATTTTAACCACAAACATCTTTAACGTGCTGTCACAGGACTACAGAATCGTTTAGTACCTTTTTTACATCATATCCATTATGCCTTACCACAGCACAGAATTAAGAATACTTTTGCACAAGTTTTAGGGAATATTTCCACATATGGTTACTGAAACAAAAATTAATATGACCAAAGTCCTCAGATACTATAAAACTACACAATTCCATCAAATTCTTTAGATAGAAGTTCTTTGTTGATCTCCAGCACCATTTTTTTGGTACAACTGCACCATCAACGCTAATAATGTAGAGTCACTAGTGATAGGAGATTGTCATTAGGAAAATGTTCCCTACTGTGAAAATAACAGGATAAATATAAACCTTAATCTCTTCAGAAATTCTTCTAAGGCAACTGGAAGTTAAGAACTTTTACCATATACAGGTTTAAGATGTGTCCATTAAAATAAAGTTTTACAAAAAAACTCTACAAGTTAAAGAACTTTCAAGGGAACTACTGTAGCTTCTCCTTCTCTCTGTTTTTTTAGATTTTGGTACCTTGATATTCCAGGGACTAACAGCAACAACAAAGGAAAATCTCTATACAGGCAGGTGCCTGTTTTTCAACAGAGATCAGACAATCTTGTCAGGCCTGACATGATTCAGTTCTTGTGAATTTTTTTATTTTATTTCACAAATAAGGTCATATTGAAAAGTGCTTTAAAAACACAGATATTGTTAACATGCTTGTCAACATGACACAATTCTGAAATTCCAGAAATAAGACTCAAAAAAATTAGACAAAATGGATTATCTGAAGTTGAAAGACGGAACCAGGTCTTCAGCACAAGATAGGAGGAAACTCTCATTTATCCTGGTCTCCCAACAAGAGAAGGCATTGATGTGGAAGCTCTCAGCAGTGGGGCCAGCAAGGACACAAAACACAAAGGTAGCAATGTGCTTGGGACAGATCAAGAACGAGTAAATGTATTTCTGTCTGCTGAGAATGACACATACTACAGTTCTTATTCATACCATAATAGCTCTAGCCAGGAAAATCCTAATACCACCATAAACTCAGAATAAGAGATACTTCTGTTTTAAAGAGCTTGCAATCTGCCTCCAGACAAGTGGAACAAAAAGCCATCAACTTAAAAATAGACTGGACAGAATGCAGAGGGTTGTGTATTACTGAAAACTCCCCACAAATGTAAGATTATAGATGGCTGGCTATATGAACCTTGGCTGTGATTTATCTGCCACAGACAAAGAGACAATCACTAGCAGACAGATAGAATGGAGGATGAAATAATGGGAGATTTTGTTTCAATTGAGTTAGGGACAGTCATTGCAATGTCAAAGACTAAAAAGAATAGGACGAAAAAAATCCTTTGAGGCACTACTGATAAGCCAGAAAACAACCCTTCTCAGGAACAGAGAGGAAAAGAAGCCACCATAAAATATGAAATAAGTCTAAGAATGGATGTCTAATCAGACCAAAGCCAGAAAAGGAAATGTTTAACTAGATTCTCACGAATACTATAAAAATGATTTTGTCAACATATTTTTTGCATTAGCGACATCTATTAATGTTATTTGCTTTTTTTTCCTTAACGTCTTTGCAAAATCTTCTTCATTTACTCAGTCCAAGAGGCCTAAATAGTAATGTAAAAAAAACAGTCATGCATATATGCATACAGCCACAGACATATATATGAACTTGAAGGAATGTCACAAAAAAAAATCTATCTTGTGGAATCAGCCAAGTAGATCACAGACTGCAATTTCAAATACATTTGCTCTGACAAGTAAGCAAATGAATTTTTTACATCTATGAATGAACCTGTCTGTGAATACATGAAAAACTGCAAAAGAGGACACACTTATTAAACAGATTATTCTCTATAAATACTTCACCTGTAGCTAGTTCAATAATGTATTATAATGCACACAATGCCTAATTGTATTAGTGGAAATATCAATAAAAAGTAACCTAGTTTTAGAATAATTTAAATGTTGGCAAAAAGGAGCATTGTAGAAAACTGCAATACTGATACCATTAATGGGAATACCTGTACAAACACAGGTAGGACACATCTACCTACATTTGAGCTAGATGCCCCAGGAACCTTCTGTAGGAAATGGAAAGGAATAGACATCTCTGTTTGGCAATTCATCGCACAGTGAGGTAGACACGCCGAAAAACTCAAATGAATTCTGCTCTGCCCATGCCTTTTTATCTCCTTTATCACTATACTGTATGTACTACAAACACAACCCAGAATAGCAGCTTCAGTGTAAATATCTACTCTGACAAGATCTGAAATTGATAAGAAGGCACCCATCCCTGGTTTCTTACCTGTTATTTATGTCCAATTTTTCCTAAAAGCAGTATGGCTGCACACATTTCTATACAATGGAGATGAATAATGAGATAGTACATCTAAAATAATTTTAAAGCATTACACTATAATACTAATTAAAGTCACCTGGGACTTCTCCAGCCAAAGAAAGTGCATATTCTGAGTTGTTCTCCTGTCTAAGTTTAAAAAAAATTGGGTCTTCCTTCTCCTCCAACAAAGCCTTTTCTATCTCGCTGGGAAAGTTGGGCTGTAGCCTTTGACTGCAACCACAGAACTGAGATAAAATTATGTTCTACAAAATGGACTTTGCCTGAATTTATTTTCACTGTCTCTCTTATACACATTAAGGACCTGGTTCCATGTGCTCACATCAATTATCTTCCTAAACTGAAAGTACTTCTGACACATGTGACACAACAAGTGTTTTCAGGACAAGATACTTCCCATATCTTCAGCAGCTGAGTACTATTAACTTAAACGGGACTCGCTGAAAAAGAACTTTTGAAAAGACTGTGAAAAATCAGCATATGAAGGAAAACTGTATATCTATATTCTCTCTTATTATCTTTACATTACAAGTTTTCATAGGGTTTTATATTTCATTCTATAATACTTACATCAGAATAAATTCGTGTACCAATTACACGAGCGTAGTGTGGATTTGCCTGCATACAGTTGTGAGGACAATACACCCTGAAAGATCAAAAATAAACCACATACAGTTAGGAAGAATATCAGAGTATTACTATATCACGTTCAATGTCAGCATTATTGAGTGTAAAACAAGTTGACGATGCATGCGTATGGGTCTATACTGCTATTAAAAGGCTGTCGTTTTTGAGGCTTTGATCATATGGGTGAAAGCATTGCTGATATAAGCTGAGGTTAATAATGAAGTGCTTAAAATCATACTTTAGCAAGTCTGGTCTTATTCCCTTTGGATAAGCAGACGGTGTTCTTGTTCAACATATGTGAGGCTAGTAAAAAACCAGTGAGACTGTTCACTCTTCTATAATTTATCTGATTCTACAGCATCCTATACAAACTGTACAGCTAATACCTTCTCAGAAGAGGCAGATCTGAGCGAGGACCTGCCATGATGCTGACGACCTGCTGATACAAGCCAATTTAGCAACTTATAATGAAGATGAACATTGGCATCTGTGGCTAAAATGAAAAATTTTGGAAAGTAATGAGATTCCTAGGTGATTCTAGATCAGAAAGCTACCGAAACAAAGACTGTCTTCATTCAACTCCATTGTGTTAACCTTTTAGGAAAACTTTCCTGTGATTCATGCATGCTATAGCTTCAAAATGCACAGGAAAACCATGTGGGAAGCTAACAGTAGTACAGAAGACATCAAACATCTTATTTGCTAATTGCAATATGCTACAAGGAAGAACTGTCAGTCGACTCTAGATCTACTCCAAGCTGTTTCGTTTAAAAAATGGATCATGACCCGATGACTTGGCAGCCACCCTACACAGGGCAAGTGTTCTTCTCCAAGATGCTATCCATGCTCACTTGAGCATGCTGGAATCTTTTCATATGTATAATTAAAACAGGCCAATGGGGCTCAAAAAGACACTTTTGTCAGAAGGAAGCAAGATGTCAAAGAGACCTGTTGAAGGCCTGCTGATTTATGATTAGGATGTGAGAGGGAAAATGAGGTTGTGTAATCAATGTCATAGCTGATTACTGATTGCAATTCCTGAGACTACATTATCAGAATTAAGTTAAGAGCATGCACAGCACCTTGAATGAATCACTCCTGTTGTGAAGTAACTTTTAACCTTACTTATATTTTTTAATTTTCCTAAAGATAGACATTATTTTTCTATTAATGAAGCAAGTGTAGTTTTTAATAATGAAGAAATAAAAGAAAAAGCGAGAAGTATGAGATTGTACCCATCCATTCCTGTGTTCCACTCCTCAGCTTACTTCTCCACATCTTCCAGCTAGAAAGTCAGGAGTCATAGCCAAAGACCAAACAAGTACAGGGACCCAAGTGCTACATGAAGGGATGTTTTCCTAGCAGTTCTGGCTTTGTACTTGCTTCCTGTATTGGCTGTAGGATTGCTATGAAGGTAATTCTGTGGATATCTCCAGTTTAGTTTGCGGTAAATCATGCTACAGCGCATTTACCTTTGACTCATCTATGGTTTTAAGAACTGTTACCAAATTCATTCATCAAAACATTGTGGCATAGGCTCCTTTCAAAGAGTTAAAATATAGGCTTCAAAGAAATGGCACAGATATTTAGAGCTGTTTACTGACCTGCAGACCACACCTTTCCTTAACCATATATATTTTAATTTTTTTAAAATCCAGTTCCTCCAGAACTCCCAAACAAATTATTAACTTCCACAATAAATATCTGTATCATATCCTTCTATTGTTTCTTTTTCATGGGTAAATAAACTGTAATAAAAGATATTTTGCCCAAGGTGCACAGATATAATAGTGGACAAAGAAAAATAAAAACGCATTTTTATTCACAGTCTTTAGTCCAACCAATGACAATTTCATTAAGATTAGCAACAGGATCTTTAAGGGTAAAAGAAAAAGATTCTATTAATGAAAAAGCCTGCAGATCATATTTACCTACCTGGCCTTCTACTGAGACCAAAACCCAAAATATCAGGTAAACATTTCTGACTTTGTTTCTACAGCTACTGTTGTCACCTTTATCAATGCCAACTTAAGATAATCAGTAACTGACAGAAAATATGACAGCACTTTAAGTTAATAAAATTAAAAGAATTTTACCTTGGACAGTGTGAGGCTGGTTTTTGAAATGGGCACAGTTGTTCCACTGTTGTTTCACAAGTGATAGCTTGAACTGAAGAAAGCAAAACGGAAACAAAAAAATGTGGGCTATTTAGAATAAACATAAAGTAGTAGTGAGTTTATAAGAAATAAATACTTACCTGTTACTTTAGAGACAGTGAAGGAGTTAGCAGACTGGTATTTTCTGTAGAAGAAATAACATAAATTGTAAGTAAATAACATATTTCAGCAATTACTTTTAGCTAGAAGAATTTTTATTAGAGAATATATGAGCAAATTCAAGACATTGTTCCCAATCAGGTTTTATTCATTGCACCCCCTTCTCCCCAGTTGAGAATCTATTTATTGCAGTGACACATTCACTTTGTACTGTGTTTGAAAAACAGGAATGCATGTTAAACTCTTTCAATAATTTTATTTTCTAAGAGAATAAGTGCATTAGGAACAAATTTCACAGTATATTTGTCCCTCAAAACAAAGCATATGGTTGCTCAGAAGCACTCATCTACCAAAAGAGATCATTCACTTTCCCTAAAGGTCCATTCCTATAAGCAACTCCAACACTGAAAAGAGTTTCTCCTGGCAACCCTTCTGAAATATTTCATTAAATTTTACTTTTGGATCCTCCTGTTATCACCAGTATCATTAAAATCACAGTATAACACATAACAGTCTGTTTTTCTCAGTAATAATGTACCTGTTTTTTGTTGTTACAAAAGGTCAGGTATATAGATTATGCTGTTTCATTACAAATTGATGAACATTTCTGTTTTACTCATCTTCTATTTTCCTCCTCTTTTAAGTCATTGGATATGCCTCAAATTCTAATACTTTTCATCTGTAACAAAGAAGCTGCGGATGCTTTTGGTACCTACAAAGGTATTTATTACTAAAAAAAACCCCAAAACAAAACCAAGGAAACTATTACCTATTCTTGTTCGGAGCAAACTGCTCCTGTGTGTTCCACTGTCTGCTTGCACTGGTTAATTTAGTTGTATGGCCCACCAATTTCATAATGCTAATTTACTAGATTCCAATATGCTTTCACCGAGGTAGATCATACTTCTGTTTCCCTAGCATTGTCAAACACTGATGTGAGAATTGTTCACTGTGTTCTACTTTCAATTAGCTTGTTGAGATATTAAGATATTCCTATACTAAAAAAAAATCCAACTGCTGAAAAAAACATCAGTATGAGCAATTCTGGTTAAAAGCAAAGGAGCTGAAGATTAGGAAGTTTGCTGGATATTGCACTGACAGTCCCTTTTCTGTATTACCAATTCTGTTTTGCAATACACAATTGAGATGAGATCCACTTTATTTCACCTATTCATGAACCACATATGTAGCTTATGCAAGACTCCATCTAGAGACACTGGTGAGAGTCAGGTAGCTGCAAGGCATCCCGTGCCTTATTAACGGGCCTTTTGAAGGTTTGGAACTTTGGTAAATAATTTATGCCAAACACTTGTATTTATAGATTGACTTATGAAGCTGATGTTTGATCACAATATGTTGTAAATTCACTCTAACAAGTGATGTCATAAATATTACAGGACATTAATGAAGAATTATGTCATCTGTGCACACAAATATCAGCAGG
>NW_008667833.1:32835-44537 GCF_000695815.1 Acanthisitta chloris
ATAGGAAGGTCCTTTAACAGTCTTTTATCTATAAGGCATCTAAATGTCTTTTTACAACATTTGAATCAAAAAAAAAAAACCCAAAACCAAAATGGCCAAAACTGTTTAGCAATGATTTGATTATCCACGCCCATAGCCAACAAAACCAAGTGTAAATACCTTGCTCTGAGTTATGATTCTCAAAGGACAGGTGCTAAACACACGCAGTAGGCTGGACACTCACACAGTTTTGTCTCATATGACACAGAAACAGAGAGATTTCAATTGATGGGAAACCAATTTTTTCTAGTTTAGAGATATTTTACAGTTTATGTGCTCCCACGCTTATAAGAAAGCTGTCTCCTAATGTGTTAGTATTGATACAATCAAGATTTACATTTTTCTTTGTCTCGAACCAAGTAAAAAAAGAAATATTTGTCTGCATTTTCATTTTCAGGTGGGTAACTAAAACCACCATCAGATCATTTGATTATCCAAAGAAAGAGATTGATATCAATGCCTTAAGTGCTACCCAGGTAGACCAAGTTATAGGCCACTGAATTTAGTCTACCTGATCCATGTTTTTCTATATGCAGGCTTAGACATAACTGCTGAAATGAGAAATTATGACAGGTGACATAGCATGTCTCATTCATTCACACAGCATAGAGCAAGAGCACAGTCTCTGATGATTACCTAGCTCCTTGAGTTTACACCTGAGCCAAATGTATCCCTCTGATGATTACCTAGCTCCTTACCATTGAGTTTACACCTGAGCCAAATGTATCACAGCAAAATTCTGTTTTCCTTCAGTTCAATACTACTCCTATGTTAACTGTTATACACATACTACTATTCACATATACCAACTGTAGACAGAAATAGGACAGCAGTGTACAGCTCTGAAGAATACATTACTATACGATAAAGTGCAATTTACAAATACTAAGAATATCTTAGATTCAAGCACACTAATATTGGTGTTTTCCTATCATTGGATAATTACATATGAAACAGCCAAGTATTCTCCACTTTTATGCACTGCTTGTCTGGGTTTTCTTTTAGCATGCCTATGAGTATTTGGAGCTGTTTTCACATAGCAATCTTAGAACAAGCACCTCAACAGTGCAGTACACCTGTGAATGAAGCTTTCACAGTACGCAATATTATTCCATCACTGGTCAGTGAATTTTGCAGAAATTGTGCTAAATATTTGTGCAAAACATCATATATAAATTGTGAAACTGTGATGAAACTATCAGATATACAGGTAGAGTTGCATTTTCTACTTGGTTCATATTGTTCATAATGCCTGCCACAAGACGGTCACTTAAAAAACACAAGCTTGTAAGATTATTGCTTTGTTAACTGTCATGGATATCTCTGTCCATGGTTCAACCCTGGAAATATTGCTACCTTTGTCCAAAACACCTAAAACAATCTGCCAGTAATACTAGTTTCCTACCATAAATCTATACACTTACCAATGAATTAATTGAATGCTCCAAATACTGAGATTATTTAACTACAAATACTAACTTAGTAGCCAAGTGATTCTTTAAATTATTTCACCTTCTTTCACATCATTATTGTGTCACTTTTCTGTCCACCACTAAACACTGGCTACAATTTCAGAATGGATACAATACCTGTATACCCACACGCCTTTTTATAGTATTTTCATATTCTTTATGAGCAAAATGTTATTACTGTGATATATTCTGTATGAAACACAAATAAACAAGTGAAAACTTTTCCATATATTTTAAAAAAACTTACCCAATTGACTGAATGCCATTTCTGTAAGACTTGATAAAGTAATTTTTCCTTCCTTGCCTAGTGACATCAACCCAACCACCTTCATTGTCTAGGATGCCATAATGTATGGCAGCTTTACAAATACTGGATTGCTGAAAAACAGAGCAGGAAGAGTAGTTCCACGTCAGACAAAAAGCAGGTTTTAATTACAATGTGTCATTAAAAACTTGGTAGATAGTCTATTATATCTGGCATGATCTATGCCAGTATTTTTCAAACCAATAAAACACCATTTTGCCTTACAGAGATAAATTATTCTCATTTACAGTATACTTGTTCAGAATAGCTGTTATTTGCTATACTGGTTTCCAGTTCTACAGAGTAAATGATGTACTTTCAGCTAGCGTTAAGACTGTACAACTAGGCCTATCTTACTGAAGGAATTTATATGAATGTACCCACAAAGTGCTGTATCTCTCCTTTAGTCACACCTGCACATATTCACATGCAAATATGTAGACACAAAAATTCTACTTCTTTGTATAAGTACGAAGAACATTCAGACAGTACATGCAGAACAGTGGATGCAAATTTAGATCATCTGATGCTATCTTAAACATTTGTGGCAAGCTTTTTATTTTTGGTGAATGCTGTTATCCTCAAAATCCATTCTTAATATTATTTTAACTAGTGTTCCAACAGAAAAGACATTCTATTAAACAGCCTACTGGTACAAAATCTAATTTAAAAATATTTACCATTTCATAATGCACACTTCCAATAACTTTGGCTTTGCTATCCAAACAGCCAGCAGGACATTCATACCTAAAATAAGAAAATACAACTTGGTCTTAAATCATGGGATTACAAAAAGGGAAAATATTCCATCTCACATACAAATATAGCCTTTTTTTAGAATAATCTCAGAATGACAACTGTAAAATTTACCATACCTATTGCAAGTTGTTCCTTTGCACTGATCTCTTAGCCTTACTTCACATGAAACAATCTGAGCTAAAACAAGCAAAAAGCGAATTCACTGCAATGCATTTGATACAATATATTTCAATTTTGTTGATCACATGCAGATCAGGTAAATTCCTTACACATTTGCTGTGTACTTATTACTTCATTTTTCTCACTGTCATCAGTGCCTGTGGAGGCTGAAGGTGAATGTGTTCTTGGTCGGCTTTGAGCCGCTGCATCCTGGGCTTTGGATCGCTGACGTTCAATCTCATTGGTTTCCTCTTCTGGTTCGTGGGGAGAATAAGGTCTTTCTGAATCCTCTGTTTCAGAAAATGGGGGAAAAAATAATCTCATAGAAAAAAAATCACTGTGGAATGCAAATCCCTTGCTGTGTTTTGCTAAAATGACTGTTCTCATGAAATGGTGGACAAATGAAAGCAAGAAAGCAAGGAAAACTTTCCACTGCTTCATAAGACGGAGAGCTGAAGATTAACAAAAACATCTCAAGTATGTTTGTGATACTGAGCAAAGATTATTTTTTCCTAGCACATGAAGCATAATGAAGTATGAAAATGCTCTTAACACTCCTGGTTTAGTATCTTTATGCCATCAGAAAACCAATAGAGCAAAGATGATCTCTGGCAGAGTTTTACCAAGTTCATAGATAACACACAATTCAAGAAGCTTATTTCATAATAACACACAACTGAAAAGGATTCCCTTCTATTCATACATAATGAAAATAATTTTGAAATACTCATCACTGAATCTACATTTCTTACTTAGACAAGAAACAAGTGTGTATTTGGGCACACTCACACAGCTTTTATGGTCCGTATGCAATGACAAAAGTTATTAACAAAAATTGCTACATTAGTTGTACGCAGAGCAAACCAAGAAGAAAGTAGCAGCTTCACAATATGCTGCATTTCAATGCTACAAAATATCAACAGAATTCCAAAAATGGTAAGAAGTTAATAATCATCCTAGCCAACAGTTTGTTTAATTACTAATGTCTTCTAGTCTTGTTCTTGATTTTTCACATAGCACATGGCTATGTCACTGAGATAATGTTTCCCTATAAACAAATGAATGCATAGACTTACACTGTAATTACAGAAAGGCATATAAATAGCACACAGAGACAGTCTCCATCTTTGTGCACTAAAACCCCTGGTGAGGTTCAGCCTCATGTATCATAAGTACATGATCACATTCATCATAGTAAAGTAGGGCCCTACCAGGTCTTTGGGCACATGCACCATATATTCTATTCCACTCTGCTAAAGCATAATGAGGGATGAAATCAAAAGAAAGGTTACATTTCTCCTCCAATTTATAGCTGTAATATTAAAATAGAACATACCTCTGTAACAAAGATTTTCTCTACAACCTCCTCCAAAACTAGGGGGACATGCAGAACAAGGGCGGCCATGTTTATAAGGAGCATGACCCCACCAGTTACCCCTTTACACAAAAAGAAAATAAATAGTTAGCAAAAATTGCCTTAATAAATGAACATATTAACATTAAACATCATATCAAATGTCAACAAATAAATGATGAGAACCAGCAGACACGTAGACCATAACATTGTTTTGATATTCCTAAGTAACAAGTGATGAGAGGAAATGGGCTCAAGTTGCACTAGGAGAGGTTTAGATTGGAGATTAGGAAAAGGTTGTCAAGCACTGAAACAGGCTGCCAGGGAAGTGGCAGAGTCACCATTCCTGGAGGTATTTAAAAGATATGTAGATGTGGCACTCCACTCAGGGATTTCATGCTGACCTTGGCAGTTTTAGGTTCACAGATGGAGTCAATGATCTCAAATGGTGTTTTCCAAGCCAAAGGATTCTATCCTAATTACACAGAAAATAGCTGAAAAGTCCATTAAGGAAAAAATGAAGTTTACTGCCGTAAACTGCCGTAAAATCTTTTCAGACTGGCATAGCAACACAAGACTAAATTCCTCCATTATGTGAGAATGGGCTCTGCTCTCCTGGATGCAATATCCTGTAAAATTTGATCTTAACCTAACCATGGACTTTCTGTTACACGTTCCTTATAAGTCACAATGGGGAGATACATTTATTTTTCAGACAAATATCACACTACAACAAAGATCTTTGATGCTATATACTGAAGCACTAGAAAAATCACACAAGTATTTAAGCAGCCAAAGGCTACATTAGGAACAATGCTCTATTTTGTAACAGTACACAAAATAGAAAATCCAGACTTATTTCCTTTCAGATTATTTCCTGGATTATTATAAAGTATCTTGCCCCCTCAAGATATTTTTGGGTGCCCTACTTACTTAGGAGAATAATTGCATACAAGATAGACTGCTTTTGGCCAAATCTGCCCCCAGATGTTCATGTTATGACACAAATTAATTGCACAACCGATTCTGCTACTTGTAGCCCAAACAACCTATGGAAAAGGAAAAAAAAAACATGTGAAAACCAAAGCTGATTAACTTTAAAATAAAATCTGTCTCCAAACTTCAACACATAAAACTCAAATCACAGAAATGATGTATTCCCCTCTATTGGGATGAAGTGACCTAATTACAGCTGTCAAAAGGCCATTCAGTTATATCCTCATTGGAAAGAAAAGCTTTACCTTGATACAAAAGACAAGGGGTTTGAATTGGTTGGACTGATAGATTAAGTGTATTTCAGCAGTAAAAGCAGGTTACCCAGAAGATAAAACTTCACAAAAAATTCATACACCAAATAGATCCAAGTCATGGAATTTAAATTAAAATGTTTTCGTGACATTGCAATCTAAGGCAGCTGTGCTCCTTCATCCACCTTTCATTGCAGATCTCAAAATAATCAGAGTTACAAAGGCTGGAATGTTCAAACTAGACAAATATGACAAGTATTGAACTTGTATTAATTCAAGATAAGCCAACTGCATACTACCAGCAGGATTTAGGAGTTGAAAGAGACAGGTACTGTGAAGAAATAGCACCACAAAAAACTGTATGTATGTATTGATCTTGCATGTGATAGATATGTGCAATTAGAAAATAAATGTTTAAAAATTAATATTTTTTAAGTTTTCTAATGTTATATTGAAAATTATATGTGGACTGTAGTATAATCTGAAGATCATGTATTTCCCATTCACTGAAAATATGACTGGTTCCCCTTTGCAAAAATTCAAGCTACATACACAGATTTCAGAATTATGACGTAAGTTAGTTTATACAATTTCAAAAATCTTGCTGAAATTAAAGAAAGAACTTAAAAGCTGTTGTTTGATCTGAGGAATTCACCTAAGAAAACCTTTTTTTTTAATGAGCTGTTTCTTCAGCATATTGTGGAAAGGACTAGCAGCATACCAGCAGAGAGACCAGATTATGTAAAGTGCGCTGAGCAGTAATACTCAGTTTAACACTGGGGTTTGTGGACTTTTTCCTTAATCCTGCTAAGGAAATGATATCTATGAGGATAAGATCTGATGATTTCTATGACAACGCTACCCTGCAACCGACACCCAATGGTAACTATGGAATCTAAACAAGCCCTTTTTGGGCTCTTGTGCTATGGCATATACTGCAAGTTTAGTATGTTCTAAGCGTCATATGGTAACCTAACTGGAGGTCTTGACCACTCTTTTCCATAGCTGATAAAAACCAAACCCACCTACATACCTGTGTGTAATGTGTGCAAACAGGACCAGAGCATTTGTATGGACAATATGGATTGCATTCATGAGGATGGGGATATGTGAAATCTCTCACTTCATCATACCATGCTTGAACATGAAATGTTGGAGGTCTGTACCTATGAAAGCCAGTAGCAGTGTATTAGATCATACAAAAATTGTAGCTTCTATCATTTTTTCCTTTAAGCAACAAGCACATTTTGCTAGATTTTAAAAAAACCTCATATATTGTATACAACATTATCTTAAATTACCTTCCCCAATGTGCCCCCAAGTTCTGTCCAATTGATGGAAGAAGGCTTGCTGGTCCATGTTCCCATAGACAGGTTTCAGCCCATGACTCTGCAGATCTCTCCAATTCTGTGTCCCACATCTGCAATTTGAAAGAAAAGAAAGGGACATCTTCTAAGAAATATTTGGTGTTTATCTCATTCTCTAAAAAATAAAGAGGACTGTCCATTTTTGAAGTTTCTTTTACCAGAGCAGAAGACTGAAGAAAAAACCAAGACTTTGAAAATTGTATGCTTCATTTGTGTTACGTAAGAAAAATGTTTTCACCAACAGAAAAAAAAAGTTTTAATCCCCTTCCCTTTAGAAACCATGTGCAGCCATGCTGCAGTGAATAAAGCACAAATATGAAACTGAAAGGCTTAGTTCAACTTTCCAAGCTAAATCAAGTGCATTTTTCTGTCTTGTGAGATTTCTTTTTAGTAATGGGCACTTTTCTTAGCCAAAAGGGTATTATCCAACATACTTTCAAACAAGACTTTATTTTCTCTAAACCAATAGTTTATGTGAAATGAATGCAATTTTCTCTTCCTTTACTATAATCAGCTTTTGCTGAAATAATACACAATTCAAACACAAATTACAAAAACTAGAGTAAAGTTGTCATTCACTCCTTTTATGGCTATGCTGGAAAAAAAAAAAAAAAGGATACATCCATGACAGTAAGGCATGTTTAAGACAAGTCAAAGAAAATTATTGTTTATGACTATTGTTTACCCTTATTTTTTATTCTTTAAGGGACATGGAAGAATAGGTTTGTAGCTGAAAAGCAAATGCAAGTTTCTTTCAAAAGCACACTAAAACCTACGCTTCTTGAAAGAAATCATAACATACCGTGTATGCATAGTTTTTACTGCACTAAGCTGGGGTTTCCTCAAAGTGGTCCATCCCTCTTGTGCAAAGTATCCACACTGCTGCCTGACCTTCTGAATCTCCCAATAGCTGCAGAAATAGTTTCCAGATACCTGACTCTCCGATACCAACACTCAAGTTAGGAAACTATAGTATTTCCGGGAAGGAAACATGTCTTGATAGTACCTCAAACATTTCATCATAAGTTCAGACTAAGTTTCATGGAGTGAGACTGTGCTATCTAAATAACAGTAATTCAGTATTTCCAGATCCAAATTCCCATGCAGACACTGGAGATCATGTCTACAAATTTTTGGCACAGATGAAAGGTAGAAAACGTCTTAACACATCAAAGAATACACAAATATAACAGACAAATTCCACGCGCTAGAATTTATTTTTCTATTGATTTTGACATGCAGTTTTCACCTTATTAATCAGATTACTCATTAAAAACAAATATGTCCTTGGTTATGCAAGCCCATGATTATGCAAAGACTGTAATATCACTCAGTTTAATCCTAGAATATCTGTTCTTGCTTCTCTTCTTCACAAGTCTCTAATGTATTGAATTCCATTTTGTCTGTTATTATTAATATCATCAGCAAGTAAGAAATTTACAGGGTGCATTTTGACTCCCAAAACACAGCATTTATTTTGACAGAATTACTCAAACAGTGTAATAATGACACAATAAATCTTTCAACCCACCCATGGATACAAAACCTACTGACTTTAGAAAGCAGTGAGAATTTTCTATTCTCCCTCCAGGGACAGCATTTCTATGTCATAAACCACAGCATTCTTTAATCTCCATAAGAAAATATTCTAATCTTAAATCACAAAGTTTTATATGACAGTTTCTATAAATCTTTTCCTCTTCCCTTTTGTTGTCACACCATCATAAATAGTTCTTCTCCCTATTGTACCCATTGTATAAAAACATGAAGATTAACACAGTTCTTCCACATATATATTTTGTTCTTAAAGACTGTAGAACAATTGCTCCATCATTCTACCACATAATCATGAGACTGTAACATTTTAAAATAAAACCACTACTGTTTGGTTTTGTTGCATATATTGTATGACATTAAGTCAGCTCAAAATCTTATAATATGCAGATTTAGCTCCAAGTACGAATGAGCCATAAAGTCAACATGTTTCCCAAATAATTTCTATTAGGAATGGTTTAACCAACTGGATTATGAAATACAAATTTAGAGTAAATTAGACTTATGACACACCAAAATTTGGGCACCTGCTCACTTTTAGAAGTTCCATTTTATACAGCTATTATAACTGAAATGATGATATTTTTTTGAAGATCATAGCTAGGCAATCAATAGTAGCTCCTTGAATCGATTCTACAAACTTGTGCAATGTTTAACAAGATTTTCTTTTAAAGAGCGATGATAGCTATGCATGACAGAGCCATCCAGAACTCTGCAAGAATAGCTTTTTGACGAAAAACTTAAATTCATCGTTAATCCTCCTGACATATGAAAACCCATACTCCAAGTAATGCTGAAATTGGATACAGCCTTCAAAAAAAGTTGTCTTCCTTAACTGTTTCTCTGCCTTCATCCACAATATAAAATATTGTCTTTACTCCCTTTACCCTGCTTGCCTCACCACAGATACACACTTTTCCCAGTTTCTAGGCCACAATCTTAGCTAGAGCAAAGAAATATTCATGCCTCAGCAGACAGGCTTCAGCTCTTTGCAGGAAGCACAGTGCAGGAGACAATATCAGCAGTGAGGAGTCTGAGGTGTTCGGATACTTTTGTTCATTGCAAACTCATTCCTGACTCCAGAAAAAGTTGGTGTATGAGCCAGCGAGCCAACTCCACACTCTTCAAGAATGGCTTTATGTGTGCAAGATTATTTCAGGTAGGAATCTGATAATTAATTATGGGAAAGAAGTCATAGCTTAAGGTTCATCATGAGGTAATCACCTTAATTGTTTTTATGTTACAGAGCTTAAATTTGTCCCATTGGTGCTTTCCATGGGTTTAGTTTGCTACAATTTATGTTGAAGTGAGCCTCATCACAGTGCACTTTCATTGGAGCAGCTCCATTTATGATAACCAGGATGAAGCTTAATTTCTTTCTTATTTTAATCACTTAAATATTGTTTTGAGATGTGATGGAGTAAACACTGAAAGCATTACATATTCAGATGTACAATTCTGTCAAGTGTAAATTGTACATAGGAAACAACCTCTTCAATTGCAGCATTCATTGCTCAACTGGTTCATTTTCTTAACAAGGCCGCCACTTCCTGTCCTCTTCAATTGCAGCATTCATTGTTCAACTGGTTAATTTTCTTAACAAGGCCGCCACTTCCTGTGTCTGTACTCAAAATAAAACTTCTGCTAAGGTACATCAAATTTATGAAACATTCTGGAAGAATGCCCAATATCCCAGTTTCAAAGAATTTCCTAGATATTCAAGTCACTTTCTTGTTTGCCAGAGACTTCAAAGAAAAAGTGGGAATAAAACATCACTAACCTCCTACAGCCAGTGGAAAAAAAAGGTAGAAGGGTTTAGTGGAAAAAAAAGGTAGAAGGGTTTAGAAGTCAAATACTTGGGTCTCTAAGCCCTACCAAGACAGAAGCAATACAGCACAAATCCTAATCTATGTAAAAATGAAGAAGTTTCTCAATCTCCAGGATCACTCTAGTGTACTTTAATAGGAAGGGGGAAACTTGATATTCAAGAATAACTTCCTCCAGACTCAAAAATGATGCATCCTGAGGAGCAAGAAACCAGGCAAAAGAGACCTGCGTGGATGAATAAAGAACTCTTGTCAATACTCAAGCATAGCCAGGAAATACACAGGAGATACTTTTGGCTGCAAACAATGAATGTATCTCCATACACAAAGAAAGCTAAATGTGTATGTGTTCACGTTCAATTTTGTAAAATTCAAAAGGCTTTTGTTCTCTCAGTGTTCCCTTCCTACTTAAAGCTGGGAAGAAAAAAGATAAAGGCAGGAAAACAAATGCATAAGGACAGGTTTACAAAAAAAACCCAAACCTGTTCATTCAGAGCAAGTTACACAATGAAGAACTTCAAACAAATATAGAACTAATTAGTGATCTTTAAGAAGGCAGAATAAAAATGGAAGAATATGAAGAGTCACAGCAACACAGCTATTTTAGATCCTACCAGAAGAAAGCATTTCTCATACTTTAACCACAATGTCATTAGTGATATTAAAAGCCGGCAACTGAAATATACACTGAGCTGACCTAATTCTGACACTTCAAGCTTAATTCAAAAAGTTCTTCCATAATACTCAGCAGCAGTTGGTATTTTACAGACTTAAACCAAGGACATTTCTAAAACAACTCTTTGAAACAATTGATGAAGTTTAAAAGAAATCTCCGCATAGCTATAGGCAAGGATCCTTTCTGAATGATAAAGGACGAATGAAATCTTCAAACACCATTACTTAAAAATACAGAAGTTGCTTCTTTTCAGAAAAAGTGTGGCTATGATCTTGTGAAATGTAGGTATATACAGCACCTGATTCCTCATCTGCTAGTTCCCTCATTTATGCTCTGAGGTGACCAGGTTTAAATGACTTTGCACTATCAGATTTCTTTGATAAGCACATGGTACTGAAGGGAGCACAACAAAATAGAAGTGCAAGTAGGTCACTGATTCGAAGTTCTGACAGTCATTTTCACTGCCAATTGTTTGGTACTACATGCGAGGTGATTCAACCTGTTTATCAAGAAAAGGTATTGTTCATATTGTCAGAAAACTACATGTGGTCTATGCTTTGGATAAGGGATCATCATCAGGGTTGGCCTTCTACACTGAGACAGGCAGACACTGAAACTAACAACAACTGCTGTGCAACATCAGCCTAGTTGAAGGTATTCCTTTTATTTCACAGAACACTGTTAGAGTAGCAACAAATGTAAAAGGAGTTGCTAGCATGTCCTAAATTGAAAAACGTCCATCCACTTGCCAAATCCTGCATTTTTGACTTCCAAGAGATTACTCAGTGATGCTAATGATAAAGACCGAAAGATGTTATCTAGCAATGGGAAGACAGTGCAACTGCAGAGATGAGAAGAAACTACAGAGGGTTTTTTTCCCCTCTTGTCCATCAATGATCATGACGTCAATGTGACCGTAGCTACCAAACTATGTACCTCTCTTTC
>NW_008667833.1:44548-47520 GCF_000695815.1 Acanthisitta chloris
AAGTGTACCTGGCTTGAGAAATGCACATTGTACTTGTCTGCTTTGGACATAAGACAGTAGGGCAGATGTAAATCAATAGAAGAAAGGTCTAAGAAAATGGTATATGCTGTACCATTTTGTACTACTTAATCTCTTCAGTGACAGTTTCTTTCATGATACTACTGAATCCTGAGTTATCATGACAAATACAGCTTTCTGCCTCATATCCTACATTTTCCCTGAGTAAAATTTAAGATGGCCTTTACTTTGGTGCTTTCTAAACATCTGCATACATAAATAATTGTGCACCAAATCTACAAAAAACAGTATGTGATCACCATTTGAAATGTGAATTTTATGTCGGCAAAAACTTGGTATTATTTTACCTCTTTTCTGTATCATACTTAGGCATTGAATCCTTCCTAATTTCAGCTTTCACATAACTTTGTATAAAACAAATTAACTTCTTTACAACTGCAGATTTTAATTTTATCTTACAAGTCACACACACGGCTTTTGCATGTCATATACCGCTTTTACAAGCTTATGGATCTGGCCCTAACTAGAAGGACATCATCTCTTATATTCCAGTTTGTATCTGATGCTTCATGTCTTGGAAGTTTTTGTTTGATTTTTTCCACATCTGCTTTAAGGATGGACTATGTAATTAAAAAAACTCCAAACAACCTATATGAAGCAAGCTACAGATGATTGTATCACCACAAATACAAATACACATTTGCTCTGTGAGCACACAGGTTGTGCTAGTCTGGGCTGGAGTTAACTTTCTTCACAGTGGCTAGTACAGGGCTGTGTTTAGGATTTGTGCAGAACACCGAGTTGATAATGCAGAGATGTTTTCATTATTGCTGAGCAGAGCTTACACAGAGCCAAGGCCTTTGCTGCCTTCCATACTGCCACGCTGGCAAGGAAGTTGGGGGTGCGTAGAAGATTGGAAGGAGACTCAGCCAGCACAGGTGACCCAAACTGACCAAAGGGATATTCCATACCATATGACATTGTGCTCAGTATATAAAGTGGGAGGAAGAAGGAGGAAGGGTACATTTGGAGTGATGGCATTTTTCTTCCCAAGGAACCATGGGGCCCTGCTCTCCTGGAGAAGGCTGAACACTTCCTGCTTATGGGAAGCAGTGAATTAATTCCTTGTTTTGCTTTGCTTGTGTGTGCAGCTTTTGCTTTCTCTATTAAACTGTCTTTATCTCAACCCATGAGCTTTTCTAGCTTTTATCCTTCAAGTTCTCTCCCCCATCCCATTGGTGGGAGAGCGTGTGAGCAGCTGCATGGTTCTTGGTTGCTGGCTGGGGTTAAACCACAACACAGGTACACATTTCTTCTGATTACACAGCTAATTTAGATATCTGGTACATTAAATGGTGCTAACAGCAAAATAGGTTTGGGTACCATTATGCTGACAACTGATGGCTGGAGTGTTAAGTACAGACATATTCATTAAGGCTACAGTAACAAATGACTTCAGATGTCTAGGTTCATAAGGAGGCAAAAGATTATGTCGCTCCCTCTCCCATTACTGTTCTAGTTCCAAGTCATGAACAGATCATTAATCCGGACCTTCCTCTATAGAAACAAATCTTATTTTTATTATTCTAGTGACTTTTTATTGGCATTCATGAGCACTTGTCTGTGCCTTGCTGAATAAAATAAAAAAACTGATATATTTGGCAGAGATTGCTGAGTGGTATGGCAGTGATAGTGATCATAATTTTAGAGTCACTCATTGCACTTCAGTTTTTGATACAAAAAAATTCAAAATTCAGAAGGAGAGGGCCTAAAAAGAACAGAACAGACATAGGCAATATTGAGTTAATCAATATTCAAGATCAACATCCTGAAAGGTAGACTTCTTCAAGCTAGTGCTTATTCAATACTTAATCAAGATACTACCTTGATTCAGCTTTTAACCTTGCCAAAAGTACTCTTCCTCAAACATCTAGTGCACCATCAAAGACACTCACACAGATATGGCACTATCAGTGTTTTCACAAATGTTCTCAAATGCTAGAGTGGCTGAATATAAAACCCAGGTGGCAGGTTAAACTGAATGGTAGTAGCAATTACTGCCTCCAGCTGCCAACTCTTTCTTCTGCCCCAGGAGGTTACATGTTTTGCCGCAGGGATGTTGCATACAATATGGATCTTCTTACTGCTTCTGGTTTGCAACGTCACATTAAAATAAACCACATCTAACGACAGTTTAACTTTACAGACTGGACTACAAATTGTGGTATTTAACCTTTGTCAACATGGGGTTCAAGTAGAGTGTAGACTGAAACCAATGTTCTGCTTATGGAGAGGCTGATGTTTCAGTGAGGCTACCACAGCTTAAATTAAAATTCAAGAGCCAAACGAATTACTTGGGGTAGGATTAACCTCGCCTGAATTTAAAACAGCCTCAAAGCAGATACCTACATCTGAGCTAATGATCTAAATTACATTTGCAGTTACACAGACAAATAAGCATCTATAGAGGGAGATAATTTTAGCTACTCACACTTAGCTGAGATAAACTCTGTGTTGGAAATTCTCATTTTTCTCTACTAATTATAAAGGAGACTGGCTACACCACAGACATCAAAAGCTTGGTGAGATGAATCCCAACACTTGTGTTCCATGAGTGTTAAATCAAAAGAGTACATTCTCAGCCAAGATGCACCAGCACAAGAGTCCACCAATTATACCAAATGGTAGTGCAACAGAACTGCAAATTCCAGTAGCTCAGAACACATTTTGCAGTAAAAATAATGATAAAAAAATATAGTGATAGCATTTTAATTGGAGTGATTTTCATATACATTGGAAGACAGCAAAAATGATGTGGAATGGGATTATATGGACATTAAAAAGCTAAAATTTAAGTTCAGTAAAGACGGAAACATAAGCACAGTGGTCACCACTGAAAGTAAACATTTATCATGGCATAGTATAAACACCTCATTGCTGTATACATTCTAAAT
>NW_008667833.1:47553-48368 GCF_000695815.1 Acanthisitta chloris
CAGTATGGGTATTTATTTACTATTAAAAAGAATCCACTGTATTCTTTAAGACTAATGACACTGAGAAGGGGAAAAAGGAAAGATGAAACACAGAATGAGAAATGCCATGAGCAAGTATTCCAGAAATAAGAACTAGAAATCACCTGCATGGTACCAGCACAGAATGACAGAAAGATACACTTGAAAATTACTTCAAGAGACTAATCCTGACTGTAGTCTATCTAGCCTCTTCCATTGAGCCAAATATATGAGTATTATGCACATTTTCTAAAATTAAAATTAATAACAGGATTTTCAGAATAATGTTTACTGTCATTTTCTTCTGGAGTTTTATGACTGTAAGAGTAAAGAGAATTTCCTTGGTATGTAACCTAAACCTCCTGCCATGCAATGCTAGCTGATGTTTTATTGCCAAGAAAAGAAGAAATCACGCTCTCCTGTAGCAACCTTTATTTATTTTCTAGATTAACTAAATTCAGTTGCTTCATTCCTTCAATCTTCTCATAAATCACATATTTTGTCTTTATAAATGAATCCTATTAATATCTTTCAGACAAGGTCTCAGTTTCACATAGTCTCCTTTCAAAGACTGATATTTCATATGATTTTTAACTCCATGGAACTCTTGCATCTTATTATTGCAGTTTTACCTCTACATTTGTATTTTACCCGTTAAGATTTCCTCTTTATTCCATATCTTGCAGTTAAATTTCGTCACGTTGACTCCAGGCCATAACTTCCACTTCCTAAGTTCTAATTTAGATCATGTTTTCTAAAACAACCCCGTTCTGTTTCTATGATATATATATATATTT
>NW_008667834.1:0-3831 GCF_000695815.1 Acanthisitta chloris
GGCACGGGGCAGAGGCAGCGGGCTGGAGGGGGCAGGGGCAGACACACCACAGCAGCACCACAGAGCGCACCAGGCTTACAGACCCCTCCGGCACCACCGCTGCGGCAGCAGGGGAGGGACTGCCCTCCGTGACACCGGAGGGCATGGAGACCTCCTGTCCGGTGGAGAGCTGCAGGACTAGGGCAGGAGGTGCTGCGACATGACTAGGGAGTGGCTGAGGAGTCACCGTGGGCAGAACGGGGCAAGGCAAAGGGAAGGAAGGGTGACGAGGGAGATGGAGGCTGTCAGGAGTGAAGGAGGTGAGAGGAGGAGGTCCTGGACAGAGGTCAGAAGCCTCCAGAGATGAAGCTGCTGGGGGTTCCTGGCCCTGGCTCTGCCTGCAGTGTCACAGGACCAGTGGGAAGAAGGCTGCGTGGTGCGGTTGCCAGCATCAGTGGCACACGCCGCCCGCCCCATCCCTTCGCACACACGGCTTCGGGGTCCCGGGCCACCTGCCAGCGTGTCACAGGGCTGGATTGCACAGCTGGCAGGTCTGGGCCTCCCGGCTGTCCTCCACAGCGACCAGGTCACCAGTGCTGCTGCAGTGAGGAGCCACGCCAGGGTCCAACCTGAAGAATGCACCGTGTTTCTGCCAGCACCTCCTGCCAGGTCACAACTCCCTGTTTCTCAAGCGTTTTGGGTCCTCCTGCTGCCTGCCTCCACCTCACTGCTGGCTGTCCAACAGGACTCCAGCTCTGGCCACGGTGGGACAGCACACCCTCTACAGTGGCAAGTCACCTTCGCCGCCTTTCGTCCGAGCTTCCTGCCGAAAGGTGTGAACTAGCTCCTAGCAGGAGGGGGCGTGGGATGCCCAGCACCCCTCCCTGGGCATGCACCAGCAGGGTGGCTGGTGCTGTGAGCTGGGATGGTGCTGGGGCTGGCCGGGACACGGCTGCCATGAGGGCTGCATTTCCAGGCGGCTGACAGAGCTGCTCAGGGCGTCCCAACCCCACAGGAATCTTCGCAGACATCCAAAGGTGCCCCAAGGTGCCCAAAGGGCTCTTGCAGCCCTGCACTTTGCACCCCAATCCCCAAAGTCTGGATGATCCCCCTGTTCCGGTGATTCCTATTGACCTCCAACTGCTGCTCGAGGATTTTTCCACCCAAAGCATCTCCAAGTACTCAAGTTGTGGAAGCAGGTGATGCCAAATCAAGGACTCCTGATGGGCCTGTCTCACCCCATCTCTTCTCAGGTGCCACCAGAGACAAGTGGCTGGACCACGCCAGGGCTTCCCGGTGGGACCGCATGGCCAGGGCAGAGCCCAGTGACCACGGGGAGCTCTCAGAAGTGTGGACATCTGGGTGTGCCCACCTACCTGAAATCGCAGGGCAGCTGGTGTGGAAGCCAAGGGGTGGAGAGGGAAGGGCAGAGTGGGAGGGAGGTGGGGCAGGCAGGTAGGAGGGGGACAAGTGTGTCACTAGAGGAAGGAGGGCAGGGACACTAACCACAAGATTGGTGAGGTGCAAAGATGGCATGCTTAGACCAAAGAAAAGCCTTTTCAAAGGAAGACGAAAGTGAAATAACCCCAATTTTCGCTAAAGCTTTGAAGAGATAGAGCCAGCAGCTAAAAAAAGAATACAGAACCCCCTAAAACAACCAAAATTAAAAAAAAAATAGGAGAAAAAAAACAAAGAAAGGGAAAAAAATCAAAGACAAGGATCCAATCATAAACCAATCCAAGCACACTTCACAAGGAATGTGGCCGGCAGAGCTGCTGCGCGGGGAACCAAACCCAGGGCAGATTCAAAATAGTCAGAAGGCGCCGAGCTCTGGGGAACGTGCCCCCGGCACGGAGCAGGGTTGCTGCCACAGGGCCTCGTTTGGTTTTTTGAGGTGCCCTTGAGAGTTTTGGGGTTGTTTTGATATAATTTTTCTCAAATAAGGAAAAAGGAAAAAAGGAAAAAAAAGGGGAAGAACCCAGCTCTTTCGGTCTGAGGCTGCAGAACTCTTACCCCACCTCCACCCTTCCTGCCTGCTCTGGTCCCTCCTCCCCACAACGCTGCCTGGCTCTGGCACACTGAGGAAGAGGAGCCCCAGCTCAACCCAGTCAGGGAACTCCAGCCTGGGGCAGAGGCTGCGGGACCAGGTCCTGGTGCACACCCTTTGGGAAAACCCCAGAGAGAGCTGGCAATACTGCATCCCGTTCTGGGGTTTGATGGCACAGCCTGCTTTGGAGCAGCTGGTGGGCTTCTCCAGGCCAAGACTGATGGAGCCCAGGGGGTGCTCCAAGTCAACAGGTACAAGAAATCAAAGCTCTTGTCCTCAGCTGGAGCCGAAGAGGAGTTAGAGTCTGCGCCTGGGTCCCCACAACCTCCCTGGAGCCTGTACCTGGGTCCCCACAACCTCCCTGGACATCCTCTGTGCCAAGTCGGCAGGGATGGCCCCAAGCCAAACACTTAGTACGGGCAGCAAGAGCAAACGCTGCTTTTGGCAGAGCCCTCCTCTCCCTCCTGCACCCAGCTCTCCACTCACTCCCCTCAGCTTCATCCCCACGACCGCCTGGGGAACATCCAAGCCTCAGAATTTGGGGGGCTCACCCTGACCAACACAGCTTGGATGGCCAAGCCAGTGCCAGAGGCCGACAGGGCTCTGAAGTGCCTGCATGGCCCCAGGCAGTGGCACCACCGGGTCACCCCAAGCCGGGTGAGAAGTGGCTCTCCACGGGACCAAGACCCCCACGGGGCTCGCCCAGCTCCTTCGCTGATGGAGACACAGCAGAGCTCCCTTCTCAGGGCTCCCGAAAGAGGAACCTGCCTGAAGGCAGGCGCCACCTGCCGTCCCCTGCCATGCCTTGCCACGCTGTGCTCCTAGCAGCCCTACCTCAGCGTGCGGCGGCAGTCCCGGCAGCCACCCCCTGCACCTCCGGGACACCCCGGACCTGGGAGTCGTGTCCCAACGCAGTTCCCTCGTGCGAAAGAGCTAGGTCCTTCCCGGCATGCTCTCCTAAAACCTCACCAACCTTCCTACTAAACTGAACAGGGGGAAGCGGTCGTAAAACGGATCCCGGCCATCACACAGCGGGCACTCCGGAAAGATGTCTTCCTCCAGGTCCTCCTCCTCCTCCTCCTCCTCCTCCTCCTGCCCCTGGTGCTGCTCGTCAGCAGGCTCGGTGATGTCGGAGTCGGGGTTCGAGAAGGTAGGGGAGGGGGGGAGATCAGCCATGCGCTCGCTCATGCATGTGTTGAAAAGAGGAGAGCTGTTGCAGCCAGAGATATCTGAACTAAGGTTAGTACAACAAGACAGAAGACAGGTTAACACCAGCTGTTCCAAACAGAAAGAATAGGAATTTTGCGTTTTCTTTTCCTTGGTTGGGTTTTGGGGTGGTTTTTTAATCTGCTAAAATCAAGGGACATCAGGAACAAAGACCTGTCCATCTGGTGCATCTCTAACGCCACCAATGGCCGCAGGAAACAGCAACCCAAGGAAGCAGTGAGTGCTGGGGACTCCCCTCACTGGCTGTGCAGGGAACAGGGATGGAGCAGGTGGCAGGAGGCTTGCCACCACCCCCGCCCATGTGCTGGGGCACGGGGGATGCCTCCAGGCCATGCGGCTCATCCCGCTGCCCGCCAGGGCAGAGCCCTGCTCCAGGGGGCCCATCTTCGCTGCTGGCACCGCACCCTTCCAACAGGTGCGCGGGAGGCGCACAGAGACACGTGGCACACACCGTACAGACAGACGCTCAGACACCAGTGCGTGCACAGGGACACATGCCCACCGGGGTGGAGGTTGCGGTGGCACGGGCTCTCGGCCACGGGCCCTGCTGCCCACCATGCCTGGAGCCTGTGGCTCCC
>NW_008667835.1:0-1754 GCF_000695815.1 Acanthisitta chloris
CCATCCAGCCTTACCATAAACGCTTCCATGGGCAATGGGGTTAACACAGCCGCAGAGGTGACAGCATTGTCTGCACCCTTGAGCTCTTCCGGGGTTAACACAGCTGCAGAGGGGACAGCATTGTCTTCTTCCGGGTTTAACCCAGCCGCAGAGGTGACAGCATTGTTTGCACCCTTGAGGTCTTCCGGGGTTAACACAGCCGCAGAGGTGGCAGCATTGTCTGCACCCTTGAGCTTTTCCTCCTGATTGTTGTCTTCCTTCTCACTGCCGGAGCTGACCTGCCCACAGCAGCCATTAGAGACAAACTTCATGTGGCAGAGCAGGCAGCAGACCACAGCGAACGGAAGAAGGTGTGCTGCAATCATCCAAAAGGGCCAGTGCTGCAGTGCAGAAAGCAGCGTGTCTTCCTCCATGCTTCTGCTGCCCTCGATGTCCTGCAGTATCCACCTCATCTGCTGCTGGAGAAACTTCTCACGCTGTTGCATCCTCTGGGCTGTGGCCATGTCTTTGTGGCGATTCTGGGTGTGCCTGGGCAGCATGGCCAGTAGAGCCAGGAACAGCGTGACTGCCACAGGCATGGCCTGGAGGAGGCAGGAGGAAAGGGGTCAGCAGGTCTGGCTGACAGGTACATGGGGCTGGGAGCACCTGGCAACACGTCTCTGGGCATCTGCTGCCACTCAGAGCCACTCACTCCTCTGCCCCCAGTCCCCAGGGCAGTACTGTGCCCAGCCCTGAGGTGCTTGGCGCTTCCTGTGGGTTAGAACCCCCTATGGGCACCTGTCCTGTCCCCCATCCAGCCCAGCCCTCCCCTGCAGATCCACTCACCAGTCGCCTTTGTGCAATCTGCAGTGGAGCTGCCTGGGGGTGCCCCTGGCGACCAATCTTATTTTGACACGTTGCCTTATGATGTCACAGCCGCCAGTGTCATGTGGCCAGCAAGCCCCAGCCTTTGCTCCCACACCCTGGCTTGGTGAGTTCTGGGCATCGCTCCACATCATATCCCCAGGGCTCTCTTGTAACACCAGTTACACCTGGCTCCACTAACGGGACCGCAGGGATATTGGGCTTGTTAGATGTCAAAGAGGGACAGTCTCCCTTCGTGTCACCACGGTCCCGATCTTGGAACAGAGGTGGCTTTTCCCTTGGCTCTGCCCTGCGGACAACAGTTGGATTCTCCACTTGACTTGCAAGAAATCCCACCCATTGGCTGTAATTAACTAACTCCTCTGCTTTTTCGACCCTGCCAGAAATAATTTTGACTGATGAACTTTGGGTCACTCGTGTGGAATAAGACACTTGGCAAAAGGCAGATCAGTATACATCACAGCATTCAAACGCATTCCAAACCTTAACTCGGCTCTCCTTAGAGAACAGAGCATTCAGCAGGGCACTGATCGCGGTGCTTAAGGGCTCAGTAAAGGGATGCGGCTCAGTGCGGCTTGTAATTTGTATATTGCGAAGGGAAAGGAGAAACTAAGAGTAAAACGGCTGAAAAAATGGAGATAGTCACCCACCCCTGTGGATTTCAGCAGCTTTGACTCCAGAGTAGCAGAGCACCACGGGCACGCATCCTGCTGTCCTTGCCTTTGCCTGGGGCCATCCCTAGCGTGAGGTCACACTGTGCTGCACTTTAGGCAGAGCCAGGAGCTTCTGCATCCGTCTCGGGGCTTACAGCATGGCCATGCTGTCGACCACAACCATCTCAGGGCTCACACCAGAACCAGGTGGGCACTGACACCGTACAGTACAGACTG
>NW_008667836.1:0-266 GCF_000695815.1 Acanthisitta chloris
ATATATATATACATACAAATGTATAAACATGTTTTTCCTTGTCAGAACAGTATAGCAATTTTAGTGGATTTTGGAGGGTACGTTTTAGTGACATAGAGGTATAATCCTTTTATATCTCTAGATTTCACATACTGACTTCAAAAACTTAACTAATTAGCTTGAGGGTATTGACTGGGAAACAGATACAAAAGGCAAAACTAATCCCCTATAGCTGTGGAGTAGAGTGGGAAGTTCAGAATTATAATTTATTTCATTGCAGCAACAAG
>NW_008667836.1:323-28543 GCF_000695815.1 Acanthisitta chloris
GGAGAATAAAAACAATCAATAAAGAAAACATTCATGCTAATTTGCAAGAAAAGCCGTGTGTTTATGGACTATCCATTTACAATCTGAGGAGTGAGTTTTAACAGAAATACAAGTTGAATTTTATATAATCCTGCATCTTTACGTGTCAGGAAACTTAGAGGGCTACAGGTTAAAAAAAATACAGTCACAGGGTTACTGCCTGGGATTTTGCAAGCAAAAGAAGCACCACAATGCTATGGTACCATAGCATCCTCTCCAGCCCTACCAGCAACACATTGCCTTGGAAAGCTGTGCTATGCTGTCACTGGAGAATAAGCAGTACTATATTTCTCTAGGGAATAGAGCAGGTTTTGATTTCCTCAGAGAGCAAAGCTGTTAGGCAGAGGTTTCAATGGGGAACATGTCTCAGCTCTTCCCCGCTCCTCTCATGTCCCAGCACTGTGATGGCATAGCAAGGAACAAGCATAAAGGAGCTTTCAAAGAAACATTGCTCCCATTCATAAAGGCATATTTACCTCATTCTGTTTAAATTCACCCACACAGAAGCTACCCCAAAAACCAGAAGGTTTAACCACTCTTTTGAGCCTGAGGACACAAAACTGTGTTGTGAGCAGAAGTCAGGCAGCCCTCTCAAAAGCTTCTAAGTCAGGAAATTGGTTCACTTCCTTCTTTTCTTTGTGGGCACACAACCAAGCCTATCTATACATGCTTTAGGATTTTTTCTTTAATGTGGTTATGCTCAGGAAAAAACAATGGTTTGAGCATTACTGCAGTTCAACTAATGTCCAGTTCAAATGTTTAAATCACTTCCTTTCAAAATGTACTAGCATTACCACAACTTTAATAGTCTCTCAGATCCAGTGCTCCATTCAAAACAATAAACAGAGCAGCAAAACTACTTCAAGTAGCCTCCCTTGACCTTTGTATAGAATGTATTTGTCACTATTTTCACAAGCAGATTCCACAGATCTAGCAGACAAATTTTTAGAGAAGCATAACTAAAGCCTAATTTTGCATGCCTACCATGCAAATGAAAACGAATGGTCCAGCTTACCACTCCATTAAAAATGCTGAAGGTTAAATAAAATATGTCCAGTGACTTGCCAGTGCCAGATGAAAAGCACTAGATTTTTACATTTCTCTTACAGCTTTATTGCTAAGGTATCATTTGTATCAAAACATGTATCACAGAATCGTAGAATCAGTTAGGTTGGAAGAGACCACAACGTCATCTAGTCCAGCCTCCCTACTCAAGCAGGACCATCCTAGACCACATGTCTCAGGATTGCATCCAGACAGTTCTTGAACACCACCAGTGAGGAAGAATTCACCACCTCTCTGGGTAATCTGTTCCAGTGCTCAGTGACTCGCACAGTAAAGTTGTTCTTCCTCATATTCAGGTGGAACTTCCTGTGCATCAGTTTTTGCCTGTGACCTCTTGTTTTATTGGCTCACTCCAATAAAAGTGAAAATTCACCCACTCCAGGAGCTCTTGTCCTGAGGAGCCCAGAACTGGACACAATACTCCAGGTGTGGCCTCACTAGGACTGAATAGAGAGGAAGGATCACCTCCCTCGACCTGCTGGCAATACTGTTCTTAATGCATCCCAGGATTCCACTGGCCTTGTAAGCCACAAGGGCACACTGTTGACTCATGGAGAGCTTGTTGTCCACCCCCACGTCCTTCTCTGCAGAGCTGCTCTCCAGCAGGTCAGTGCCCAACCTGTACTGGTGCTTGGGCTTATTCCTCCCCAGGTGCAGGAGCCTGCACTTGCCCTTGTTGCATTTCAGCTGGTTCTGCCTGCCCATCTCTCCAAGCTGCCAAGGTCCCTCTGAAGGGCAGCAGAGCCCTCTGAGGTATCAGACACTCCTCCCAGTTTTTTATCATCAGTGAACTTGCTAAGAAGGCACTCTGTCCCCTCATCCAAGTCATTGATGAATAAGTTGAACAAAACCAGGCCCATTATGGAACCCTGGGGGACACCACTAGTAACAGGCCTCTAACTAGACTCTGCGCACAACTCTCTGGGATCTGCTGCTCAGCCAGTTCTCAATCCATTTTACTGTCCACTCATCCAACCAGCACTTCTCAAGTTATCATTCCCTGACTTAAACCGTTAAGCTGCTTCATGCTTTGTATTCTCTATTTGTGGTCACATTCTAAAACATTACAATCATTTTCACAGGATCAAATTCTTACATCATCAAACAGAAAACCCTGAAAATAAGCCCAAACAAAACAAGCTAAAATAGGCTCTCTATCCCAAAGTGTACCTCTCGTATACACTGTCACTGCAATGCTGCTCCAAGTCACTTGCTATGCTGAGGAGCCACAGTGCCTACAAAGCAATTCAACTTAACCCAAAATTTCAGTCTTAGCAGTTGTATTTCAGTTACACTACCAAGTGTGTGCAGCCAATCTGAAATCCAAAAACACTGAAAATACAATGAAGAAAGGCTTCCCCTTGTACCATGTTATTTCAGCCTGAAAGAAATTATTGCACCAAGAAAAAACACTCCAATGCTTAAAATGGGAGTCTTTATTTCTTTATTCCTAAAACCTGAAAACCGTGGAAGTAGAAACCCAAGGGCCAACTGGAGACTGTCCCATTCTTTAGAGACACCTGTTTTGTTTGTAGCACACAAATATTACTTGGGGCTTTTCATAAAAATCTGTCTTTTTATTCACTTATAAATAAACACTTCCTGATAATATAACCAAGCATGACTTGTTGTTAGTAAGTAAATATGAAAAAGACATATCTACTGTAAAAGATTAGTGAAAACAGCTACAATTTCTGAGCGCAATTTCCTCTCACTGTGGTTAACTGAATTTAGACACCATGCATGAGGAAACTCGTTGATCGGCTAAGTAAGCAAATCAGGCTTTATCAGTTCTTAAGCCAATTCTAATGCAAGAACCTTCTGGTGACAATATTCCAAAAGCACATACAACGATGTCTGACTTTAAGCATATGGAAAGTCCCACTGCTTTGAATTGTTTGCATCACTGAAGATAAACATGTCTATACTTGCATGATCCGAGCCTAAACTGAAAACAAAGATGCTCTGATATTCCTTCTATGATCTTAGAGGTATTGGTCCCCATGCAGATGGATTTTTAAGAAAATATAAGTGTCAACGATTACTTAAATGCATAACAGAGCAATCAAAACTGTCTTTCTCAGAACTTCAAAGCTTTTTCCATACATAGGAAATTCTGATTTGGAAAAGTGCTGTTATTGAAATTTAGCTCTCAGACAGATGCATATAGTATTTGTACTGAACACAGTGAGAATGTTCAAAGATGCAACAAAAGGCAAAACTTTGCTCTTGGCTGTTATTTTCTGAAAATCAGTCCTCAAGAAAGCTCCACATGTCCAAGTTTTTCAAGTTTCTGTTGGTATATTGCATTATGAACACAAGACAGCAAGGTGTGAATTCCCAAACCCTGACTTTCCAAGAGCATGTTTCCTAAAGATGTTTTCTTTTGCATCTTTAACTAAGGGAGAGACAGAGACATTGACCATTCATGTTAATACCTACTGAGGGACACCTCAGTCCCTTCTGAATTCCTGATCTGCCAGCATCCCAAAGTTACCTTCATGAAATGTCATTAAAGCATTATTCATTTCCATACAAAATATTATCTATGGGATATAACTCTTGATCTAAATCCTAAACAAACTAGTACTCCAAATTATTTTAAAAGCCTTTAACATCCAAAATCCAAGAAACAGTAAGTTAGATATTATCACTGGCTTACTTCCAAGCCATTCAAACACTGAGAGCTAAACCCACTATAGGAATTTAACCTTCACCTTAGTAGTATTCTTGAAGTTAGTTTGGCTAGGTACAAGGCAGGCAGGATCTGGCACTTCTAGTCTATCACTCAGTGATATTCCTAAAAAGAGGACATTGAAGCTGTTGGCTATCTTCAAAAGATACTGAAGCAGCTTCTTGACTCATAGTCATTCTTTCTGTTAAGTCATGTCAAATGGGAATATCTCATCTCTGCTTCTTAATTGCTTGGCTTTGTTGTTTTGTTAATAGTTTGGCAGTTGAGGCTACACATATACATTTAACTTTCACTAGGGATTATGTCCAGGCACATGCTTACAGGCTCTGTTGATCTCAACTTCTTAAAACTAATTTTCATTTCTTTAGAATTATTTCTAACTTAACTAGAGTGAGGCCGGGTTGGTCACTTGCATGTCATCCCCTTCTCTTTAGGTTATCATAACTGAAAAATATCAGGCTGTGAAAGCTGCAATTTGACCTGCAGGCAAGAAAATGAAAGTAAGAGATGAAATTTAAAATCACAGTGAGAAAGTCCAGGCCTATAACTACAAGACCAGTAGAACTTAGCCCAGAAGAGTATTTCAGAATATTTGTATTACGTTTTATTTGTAATTTGGTTTATATCATGTTCAGGTAGTCTAAGTACAGAAGACAAGAGGAATATATAGTTCAGGTCCTCTCATTTCTCTGAGCTGGGAGAATGCCCACTCCCAGAGGAAAAGCAGAGAAGAGCCTGGTGAGATTTATCAGGCACAGGACCAGATGTTAGCATATGCCATTAGGTACCATGGGAAGAACCGGGAGCAAGTACCAATTCCTTAGCAAAATCTATGTACACTAAATACCTAATGTCTATGGATCTGGGCCTTACTAGTTATTGTGCATGAGCCACCTAACAGCACATACAAATATCTGTTTCTCAGAGGCAGATTTGACACACATTCTTATATACTTCATCATAATTCAAAAACAGATCCTTTGTGCCTGGGAAAGGAAACATGAGGAAGCAGCTGAGA
Source organism: Acanthisitta chloris (assembly GCF_000695815.1). Lineage (NCBI taxonomy): Eukaryota > Metazoa > Chordata > Aves > Passeriformes > Acanthisittidae > Acanthisitta > Acanthisitta chloris. The sequence continues at coordinate 5,141 of NW_008667836.1, forward strand.
CAAACCAAGTATCTACTGAAAGGGAAGCTCAGGTGCTGACATCAAAGAATTTATACACATACATTCACTTTTCCTTTGTCCCACCAGCAAGACAACAGAACAAAGAAGTAATGGGAGAAATTATTTCAATCATATTTTCTCAGAATTAATTTCCTTTCAAAAATCGGTTTCTGCCTAGGAGGCACAAATTAATTATTGAAAATGTTGGTGATCGTTTTTCCCTTGACTACCTCTTGCTAATAGACTGCAAAGAAGGGCAAGCCAAACAGCATTTCTTTTTTTTTCTTTGTAAATTGCACTTACATTTTCATCTTTCAACTGAAACAACAGGAATTACAGTTCATTACTCATATCTGACTGAAAAATCTGCCTGTAAGCAAAAGCAGCTTATTCCAGTAATTTGCAGATGACCCTGTTAGTTTTATTAACATTTATTGTATTTCTAAAGAAGATATTTTTCCACACTGAAAAAGGCTGAAAGCTGCAATAGCTTCAATTAAAAAAATACATTAAGTAACAACTGCCAAAGTGAAATGCAGAGCTGTATAGTCATATTTGAAAACATATTGAAAATATTATTACAGGTCAAAGTGTCGGAAAAACATTTTCATCCATGTGTAACAGTTACAAACAGCAAAGGCTATTTATTTTAGCTATAGGACAACAGCACCATTTTATGAAAACTTCCCAAGCTTAAAAATACGGTCTTTATCCTCATAGGAACAACATTGTTTGGGAACTTTCACAAAATTGAAATTAGGCTGAAATGTTTGATTCTGGAAAAAAAACTTGAGCTTTGGGTTCTGGATAAGGGTCTGTCTGTTTTCCATAGAAGGATCCTAAGACAGACATGATAGCTCATTTAACTCCATGTTCTGCTTAAGGACAGAAGAGTTTCTTGCTGTAGCACCAAACCAAATCTCTTCAAGCAGTTTCCTTACCAACAACAGATGAATGATGAAAGCATTCATGATGAGGCTTTCCCTGTGCTCTCCACCATTGCCCACACCAAAAAAGCCTTTGGTTTTGATGCAACAGCAAAAATGTTCTTAATGGCTCTAATCACAACTTCTAATAGAATTAAAGAAGAAGTAAAATTACCTAGGAGGAAACTGTGCTTAGCCAGATATTCAATAGCCAGGTCTTAGATCTATATTACATAAATCTTAGGTCTTTGCAAGAACTCAGGCCATCACAAGCCTGACCACGGACTCTATGGCCTTATGTACTGGGTTTGTGTGGCAAGGTTTTGGTAGTGAAGGAGCTACAGGGAGGACTTCTTTGAGAAGCTGCTAGACATTTCCTCCATGTCGTACAGAGCCAATGACAGATGGCTCTAAGACAGACCTGCCATTGGCCCAGTAGTAGCAACACCAAGGTGCAACTTGTGAAACACCAGCAGCAGTCAGAGGAGAGAGCAGTGAGAATACATGAGAGAAACAGCCCTGCAGATCCTCAGGTCAGTAAAGGAAGGTGAGGAGCTGCTCCAAGCACCAGAGCAGAGATTCCCCTGCATCTTGTAGTGAAGACCACGGCGAGGCAGGATATCCCCCTGTAGCCCATTTCTCATTATCCTACTCTGATTTGATTGGTAGTAAATTCATTCAATTTCCCCAGGTCGTCTGTTTTGACCATGATGGTAATTGCTGAATGATCTCTTCTTGGCCTTAGCTCATGGTTTTTCATTACGTTTTCTCTCCACTGTCACGTTGAGGAGGGGAGTGATGGAGCCACTTTGCCAGGCACCTGGCATCCATCCACCATCAACTCACCACACCTTAGTATCAGCAAAGCAGAAGAAACTTCTGTGGCAACACCAAATATCAGGACCAATATGAGCTTCTAGGTCTCAACTTGTGTCCACTGAACTAAAAGACTCCTGGAACTTAACACCTTGAATTAATGAAGAAATAACCCTGATTTAGGGAAATGGTTATCTTCCCCCTTGTGTAAATGGTTAAAGAGCTAATGGGTGCCCCATAGAGAAACAAATCGTGTTCCCAAATGACCCTGACACTCTTGACACAGTCCCATGAAACAGGACACAGAAGCACAGAGCTGCTGCAGAACTCCCTGAAAAGGTCCTGCTAAACCTGATAAAGGGACATGAATTGTCAAAGATATAAAAAAAAATTTAGAGAAAATGAAATTGTGATCTCAGAGAGTCATGGAAAAAAGAGGGGAATACAGTTCTGTAAGAAACCAAAAAGAAGGAAATTCATTTATACTTTTGCTTTGAACAGAAAACCACCACAGACACCATTTGTTAGTAACAAACTGATCCTATAAATAAATATGATTCTATAAATATATATGCTTAGACAGTTTTAGTCAGGGTCCTGAAAGAAATGGATGTATGCCTCACAGGGAAAAGTAGATATTGAGATGCAAAGACAACATTAAAATAGAAATTATGAAAATATTTTGATTTGACATTATGTGTTTTACATGGTTTGGTTTGCTTTGCTTTGTTTTTGCCTATGTGTCAAGTAAAAAAACATTGATTTTTTTAAAATGCTAATCCGCAGTCCTACATAAGGGTCAAAATACTGCAATATAAGTGAAATATTTCAACATTATCAAAAATAAAATTTTTCTACACAAAAATTAAAAAATCAATACATCCCTAAACCAAGATTGAATTTTATGATAATTTGCCAGAGCAAAACCAGAAGAACATCTTTACCAGTGCTACTAAATGACATAGCTTAAACACCAAGTATAGCACTGAAAAAGTAATTACTCTTACAAAAGGTTCTCCTTAATGGTAATATTATAATTACATTTGTCTTTCTTTTTAAGACATAAATTGTCACTGTGATTTAGGGCTCCATTTGCAGCTCATTCCCATTAAGATATATTAATATGTTAATAAGATATAGAAGTATTACTAACTTGCAGTGTTGGCATTTCAAGAGAAAATTATTTATATTACAGTGATCTTTCCAAGATATTTCAAAACACCATATATGGTTGATTTACAGAACCTGAAAAACTTCAAACCAGCTATAGTTTCTTTCACTAATTAGATTATTTAATTATTCAGCTCACATGCTTTGGGGAGTTGGCCAATATTCTTTCATTGGGTCTGCAATTTTCTAAAAGATTGTTCATTCTAACTTCTTCTCTCTTCAGTGAGTAGAATTAGACATGACAGCTTTGTTTCTCAGCTACTTAGATTGGCAGATTTTTAAGCATATTCTTATTCTCCAGTAGCCAAAGCTTTCACAGGCATGAAAAATGGGGTGGCTAGAGGCTACGTAGAAATGACTTTCTGCCAACATTAGACACACTTTCATAGCAATAACTTTTTTAACAGGACAGTTAACTATATTATACTCCCAGGGATGTGGCAGACTGTGTAACTGTAACTGTCTCATTTTAAGCAAAATGATTTTATACAAATAGAGCTTTGCATAGGGATAACACTGTAATGAAATCTGATTCAGCACAGATGTCAGAGTAAATGAACATAACAGTCCTTTCTGGCCCAATAAAGCATGAAATTATCCCACCAATTCTCTTTTCACCTCTAACACAGTACATCTTGCAGAAACAGCCATCATCCTTCACAAAGAAGGATGCCAGAAGACAAGAAATCGCTTCACCTTTCCTTCTTGGCCATGCTGCCTTGAGACATCACCCAAGCCCTTGCTCAAGTAAGGGAAGGACCAGAGCTGGCCCCATGCCCTTTATGTATTTCACTGGTGTATCAGTTGAGCATTTAGCAGAGACAGCCCCAGCACAGGTGGCCTCAGTACTGTTTGTGGCAGCCAGGGAATCTCCAGGCCTTCCTGAGACACTCTGCGGCATCCATCTCTGTCAAGCTGACTCTGAGAGCACCAAAGAGCAGCACTCAGAAAATTAGGAGCTGGTACTGATGCCTGAACAAATAGAAACTGCTCAGCCAGGCTTAGGAAATAATGTATTAAGTACCAGTGAAAATGTGATATATTTCATGACTCAAGTTTTTCTCACTCAAGAAACTCAGCAACCCTTTTTTCTCCTAGTATCTTTGTCCATTTGCATCCCTTCTCATAGGGAACATGTTTTCAGTTATTTACACTAGGAAGACTCATTCGTAAGATTACACTTATGTACACAATCTGCAAAACTATCACAGCTTTCAATCAGTTTGCCACAGTCAAGTTATTCGTTGAAACTTTAGGCTTATGTTTGCAAAGAAAATTAAATTTGAGCCCTAAATCCCACTGAAATTAACTGAAAGTCGGATCCCTTGACTTCCTCAGGCTCCTTGGGAAATCTTAACCTCAGTTATTAAATTTTTTCTGACAGAGAGAGAGAGGGAGAGAGAGATTGACTGGGAGGTCCTCAAGGTACCAGAGTTGCTTGGAATAACCATGATTGCAAGTGTTACCGGTGGTCTCTGCGGCTGTCAGAGCTTTTCCAAGTCTAATGAAAATTGACCTGGCATCTTTCCACTCTATGGGAGTTTTCTACATGTGACAGAAGAGAGATGTCTTCACACACTGTTGGATCCTTAACTACATTTTCAGATTCATACTGATAAATTTGCCATCAAAACAAGTGGAAGCACACAGCTCACAGCCAGAGAAAAAGACTAAAAATGTCAATCACCAAAAAAACTTAAACACCTAGTACTCCTTCAAAAAGAAAATGCAAAGCATGTAATACATTTCTATATTGCATGTTATACCTAACTGCAATTTTAGTGAGAAGTTTAGCAAACTCAATTGTCATGAGATTTATGACAGTACAGATTGAGTTTCAATACAGCACTCACAAATATTTATTAAACACATATATTTGAAGATGCAGTGCAAGCCTTAGTTAGGTCTCTTGTAAAACAACTAAAGTTAAAATGTGAAAGTTAAAAGAATCAAGTGCAAGAATACTAGTAAGAAACCTCTTAAATTTTCAACCACTGTTTAAATCATACTTGCTTCTAATAAACTCCGTAAGTAAAAATACAATCCACAATCAAAAATTTGCCTTAAGAACAAAATTCTCTCTATCATAGAATCACAGAATGATAGAATCAACCAGGTTGGAAGAGACCTCAAAGATCATCAAGTCCAACCCTACCATCGTCACTAGACCATGGCATTAAGTGCCACATTCAGACTCAGCTTGAAAACCCCCAGGGATGGTGAATCCCCCACCTCCCTGGGCAGCCCATTCCAATGCCTGACTACTCTCTCTGTAAAAAAATATCTTCCTAATATCCAACCTAACCCTCCCCCGGCAGAGCTTGAGTCTGCGCCCTCTTGTCCTACTGCTGGTTGCCTGGGAGAAGAGACCAACCCCCACCTGACTACAACCTCCTTTCAGGTAGTTGTAGAGAGTGATAAGGTCTCTCCTGAGCCTCCTCTTCTCCAGGCTAGACAACCCCAGCTCCCTCAGCCTCTCCTCATAGCACTTGTCCTTGAGTTCCTTCACCAGCCTCATTGTCAATTATTGACATAAGTCAATAGAACATGCTTAGATCCACGTTTATATCATTAGACAGATAACTGTATTTGACACATTCTGGTCCCTAATCTAAATTGCAAGTCTATAAAAAATTTTTAAAAACAGCCAAATATTGCAAGACTACTTCTGCCATCAGTGTTGACACTACACTCAGACCACGAATGGCTCGGACAAAACAGAACAAGTTAAAAAAGGGTCTTTGCAGAACTTTTGAGAAATGCAAACCTTCATCTCCTGAAACCTCTTATACAGAAGTTCTTCAGCTGGTTTTATGAAATATATCATGGTAACACTCATACAAAGAATACAGGACTCAAATGTTGCACAGTAAATTCAGCTTTGAGATATCTCCCGGGAATTTTCTCCTCCACCAAGCAGCTCACCCACTGCATCACTAAGGTCACCACATGTTATACTCGAGTGACACATCCTTGCCTAGAGGTCGATTCTAACCCCTAAAACTGTGTAAACCCTTGTCAAACATGTCGTGGCTGCTCTGTTTGTGCTCCCAAGCAGCACAGCTACTTCTACTTTGTTCATGGCTTTGTGAGTGCTTTGCAGAGATTTTCTGAGCCAAAGATATACCTACGGAATCAAGACTAGCTGGTTCAAGCACATTAAATCACCATCTGCCAACTCACATAATAAACCACTCAGGCAAATGTTTCTTTCAGAACAGACAAATGATAGTAACACAGCATTATGCTTTTCAAACACTAAAACTGTTGGGAAAAGCTTAGCAACTGAAAGATCAAAACACTACAGTGACAACACCAGCATAGAGAGAGCAGCAGGATCAGACACTTGTTCGTAGTTAACATAGCTGAATCACCAAACTAAAATGTTACTTCTCAGTTTCATATATGTGAAACAATGTGTAGATAACTCTTAGCATGCATCTCCTTTTCCAGGGGACGAACAATTCAGAGGTACTACCCTAGGCTTTTGTCTTCGAGATGTTTAGCACACAGCTGATGGCCACTGCCTTCCCTAGCCATTTTTATCAATCTATCCATTCATTTCTGTTGTTCCTTTACAAGTATCCAGAAAGAAATTATTTTAACAGAGTAATTTTATTTTTTCCATAGAATCACAGAAAATACGTAATGCTTCAATTACAGAACTGACTTAGAAGATGCACTAAAAAAACTATTTGCATAGGACTAAAATAAAACCAAAAAAACCCCAAAAAAGTAAAAAGCTTGGATCACATTATGCTCTCCTTTATATTGATGCAATACAGAAAAAAAAATCCCACAGAAATCAATGAAGTATCTTCAGATTGTCACAGGAAGAAACAGAATTAGAAAACAGCCTTCTCTCCTTACTGCCTAGTTTCAGGAATATCCTGAAGACTCTTGGGTGGAAAATAGGACCACTGGTTTGTGGAACTATTTAGCATGTAGCTGTTCAGTATTCTCACCAAAGTCATACATTTTATGTGCCATCTTTACTGTTGATACTTTATTCCACCCAAAAGAAAAGGAAAAATAGCAGGCTTTCATTTCTGTAGAGATTTTGCTCTAGGAAACAAACATTTGCAACAATTTTAAAGTATTTTAGTAATTGCTATTGCCTGGTTTGTTTAATTTCCTCTCCAAAGTCCTCCACTACTATGGTACCACTGCACAGTCTTCCCAGAGGTCCTCCTGCCACTCATCTGTACAACAGTCTCCTGTGCCACAGGCCAAGGCTGTCATCAATCAATTAATACAACTTCAGATATCTGTGGCCAGGAAAGAGGTAAAGGAAGACCAAACAATCATGTTTTAATCTTGAAGAATGGACCAATTCCCTATCCCACATTTCTAATACATAAAATAAAATCAAACCAAGCTAAAAGCATATACCTAAATGTTCACAGATGGCCCTGTGACACTGGAGATATTGATCTCTGCAGAGACCCATCAGCTTTATTTATGAGGGGAACGAGAAAAGCCAGGCTTGAAAACAGGCCCTTTCCCACTGGTAGGGTTTGACAGAGGTTCCCTTTAGCAGTGGTGTGTGGTGGTATCCTGTCCTGTGCCTTCACACAGCTTTATCAGCTAACATGTGTGCAGGATCACCTACTTCAGCTTATTGCCATTTCTAAAAAATAGAATACATTATTCTTTCTCTTTTATTATTTTTAAAATGAAAAGTCTTTGAGCTTTCACTGTAAGAATAATGTATTTAGAATCAAAAGAAATACCTTATTGGGCTGTAACTCCACCTCTCTGTGTGCTACTCAGTGACAGTACAGCACTTAATCTCAAAGGTTATTCTACACCATTTTATTATTTTTTTTTAGACCAGATTCATCATTGCAGTATCTGAAAGGAGCAGGTTAGAGACACTTCAGCATGAATTTAACTTCTCCATATTTTAAGGTTAAAAAAATTAAATGTTTGAGGTAAGGGAGAACAAGGTGAGTTTGGCAGTGTCCTGGGAAGGTGTCTGCTTGTCTGTCCAAAATGCTCTGAGAGAAGCTCCTACTGCAAAGAAAGGGAGCATGTCCATAATCGGCAGTGACCAATCCCTATTACTTTTTTTCATTTATCATTTAATATCAATATCCAATACTGCATAAACCTAAATGGCTTTTATATTTGGCTGCTATTCTACACAAGAATCACATTTATTAATAGTGTATTACTATTAATTACAATATTATGTTGAAAATTTTTATTTACAAGTGTGTAAAAAGCTTATCAATGGATAATGTAACTGGGAGCTACAGTGTGGGAGCTTCAAATACTCACAATAATAGAGGGGGAAAAAACATGCAGAGAAAACACTCCACTGAAACATGTGTAATGAGGAAGTAATCATTTCAAATGCAATATTAGAGAAAAAACTTCTCTTCCAGAATGTTAAAAATACATGAGCCATTCAGCTACACACCCTTCATTTTAAGAAAGTCTCTGACTAAAGGAATGAAAGTTTCTGGCAGTTTCTGCTTCTGAGGGCCACCTGCTCCCTGGCTGTCCCTCTCCACTCCATGAAGGCTGGCAGACACAGACAAGCTGTGGGCCCTGCCAGTGGTGGTGAGTGAGTTTTGTCAGAACAGCTGGAGGTCTGATCCATGCCACAGTCACAAAACCCTTGCACTCAGGACCAGGGAAGTGCAGTAGCACACACCCACAGTGCAGGGAAAAGAGCAGCACAGTCAAAGGACTCCCTCCAGGCAGCACGCCATGCTGACACCAAAACTCATCTTCTGGCTGACGAAAACCAAAGGACAGTCTTCAGGGAACACAGCCTCCAGATTCAATTCAAGTTAACACTAAACTAGCACTGCAGTACTAAATTAACAGTTGGATTCAATGGTGTGAAAGGCTTTTTCCAACCTAAATGATTCTATGGTTCTGTATACCAGACATGCAAGCTATTACCACAACGCAAACAATGCTCAGGTTGGGAGACCCAGAAGACAAAGGAAACAAAGTGCTATACACTTTAAAATCCCTGAAAATGGGAAAATCCAAATGTTTCTGTTCAGCTTTCTTTTTAGAATCATTGGAAGAGACCTTTACGATCATCAAGTCTAACCACTAACCTGTCACTCCACTGTAACCCCTAAACCATATCACCTAGCACCAGATCCAGATGCCTCTTGTACACTTCTAGGGATGGTGACTCCACCACCTCCCTGGGCAACCTATGCTAGTGCCTGACCACCCTAACAGTGAAAAAAATTCTCCTAATATCTAACATGAATCTCCTGTCTTATCTTATGGCCATATGTAACATAAATAATTATTAAATGCTGTGACTCTAAATCAATCACTTTTGATTTATTCCTTGGAGGAAGCATAGACTCATTACCTTGATATGTAACTCCTGGACCATATGGTAAAGTGCAACAAGAATACTTGAGTCACACAATAACTGCAAAATCTGAATATATGTAGTAACAGGCAATTAGCTCGATACAGTAACATATGAAATTCAATGTGATATAGAAGTTTGCTCCCAAAATGGAACAATAAATCTATTTATACAGATAACTATTGATAGGAGACACAAAACAACCTAAACACAGGCAATCTCTAAACAAAACTGAAGTTTGTAGATTACAAATCCATCTGAAACTGAATTATATTAGTGCTCCTGCACAAAGAGTAAATTATCCCAGAGATCATTTTTTTTCAGTGCACACTGCTGGAATCCATCAGGGAAACATCTACAAGAATGGGTAAGACTGAAGCCACAGAGCAGGTACTCTCAGGAGGAGCAAATGGAAAAAGCCATTCTCTCTAGCCTACTGGAATCTAGCAATGTCTTGAGTGATGTACTAGATGAAAACAGAAGCAAGAGTTACACAGAGTGGTCTTCAAACCAAATGGGATGTTACTTGTATTTACCACACAAGAACGAATGGAAGTTGAAATGAATAAAAATTGAGAATTAAAGAAGAAAGTGCATCTCAAAATGTCAAGCTATGCAAATAGGTATACACTGATGGATAAACATTTTTCTATCAAAAATACTTTTACTGTCAAACTCAGATTAATAAAAATGATACCTGTTTCCAAACTCTTTTCACAATGAAAAAAAAAAAGGTTTATTTTTCCCTAATTGGCTTGGCGACTTGAGAAATGTTTAACATGCATTTCCATTAATTCAGATTACTTAAATAAATGTGGCACAAAAATCCCAAGAGAACTTGTTATCTGTTTAAAAATGAAAAAGCTTTAGAGATCAGATCCTACTCCCACTCAGTATCAAATGTACCTCATTACCTTCAGGGGGAATGTGTCGCAGTTAGATGTGATTTATTAACTTTTCTGAAAAGCTTTGCTAAATCTAATGGTCATTAGATTCCAGGCTTGAGAACCACGAGAGCAAGGCAGCAGTAACCTACTGTGACTCTGGTCCTCATAAGCACAAAAGCATTAGTATTAATTAAACGCCTCCAGACCTTCCTTTCTGCTCTGACTGCACTTGCTGTTGAGCTAATTGCTTCTCTCCTCCAGCACACACTTATCGTGTCTGCCCTGCTGCATAGCAGCCAACTTCATGTTTTCTAAATGGGCTGAACAGCCTGCAGACAGTAACTTCGAGTGCTTCAGACCTTTTCAAGGTGCCACATAAGACAATAGAAATGCTTTATGTAGACTAAGTGATCTTACAATTTTTCTTCATCTGAAGTTTTCACATTAGCAAATGTGTTGAATTATAAAGCAAGTGCATCAATTAGAAAGATGCATAGGAAGGTGTAGATTGCAACTGGCATTATTATTGTGAAACATTAACATTTGCAGCTGGAGAGAAGGAGTTAGTTAATAAAAAGATTAAGAAGTACTGAAGAATCTAGGAGATACAAATGACAAATATGTTTATCAAGAAAACAGCTCTGAACTGATGGCATTGACTTGTGCTTTATTATTACTTGCTTCACAATCCCACGTAAGAGGATTACTGCCTATTTTGGCACTGTGTATAACAAGAGTATGCAGTACATCACCAAGGGGCTGTACAAAGAGGCTGCCTCGTATCGTGACACCCACACATGTATTCTTCATGTCAAATCTCCCACATCAGAAAACCACCAGCTGTCAGTTCCCTGAGCTTCATACCATCTTGTTAACTCAAGATTAGGGGGGAAAAGCAAAAAAGTCAAGAAGCCTTTTTAACAGGAGGGCAATACAGCCTAAACTCAGGGCAAAATTGTTGTATTACTTTTGGGCCACCTACATACAAAAATAACCAGTTGCTCCTCACAGTCCATGTCCTGATTTGATAGAAAAGCAGCAGACAGCAGTCCTAAGAGCATCCAGAGACTCTCCGACACAGTCACAAGGGTTACATTACCCTCTCTTCTAATGCTATGCTACTAATTCTTCTAATATGTCCAAACAGGCCATGAAAATTGGGATTAATCCAGCACTAGAAGAGTTACTTAGCCCAGCAGTTCTACTTCAGAGAAATCCTAGTGCTCAGACCACAAAATAACTGATCTGAGCATCTTATTAAACTAGACAAGAGAAATTTACATTCCTAGTACACTGCACCATTCTTTTTTCCTGTCAGGCACAATTAAAACAAAAAGCAGCTGCCTCATAACGTAGGACGCCTACCTGCTAATATAAACCTCATGGCTATCAAACTCCCCTACCACAACCATTCAGCAGTCCTTTCCCTGTCTGGACCAGTTACGTCCACTCCTCCTACGGGAAAATGCTCAGCCTTGACCTGGCAGTTAGTAGAAGATTTCAGTATGACAACTTTGGCAAAACATGAGATGTAATTTATCACATACCCTGTCACATAAACAGTGACATATGATAGATCCTTTTCCCGGTCTTTTTAATACTCAAGATAAGTAAAAATACACAGTGCAAACCTGAGAATTAAAACAGGGAATTTTCTTGGAAGCATTGCACTGTATCAGTCCCATAGTAAGCTTTTCTTTTTGTAGGATTTAAATTTGGAGTGTCGGGATGCAGGGGAGGATGAAGAGGGGAATACGGATGATGGGAAGTTAATTACAGACCTACTTGATCATAAACAGCTCTCTTTCACCTTATCCAAATACTTAAAATATTACTACTTACCCAAAAGAGTAATAGCTGCTCTAATGACAGTGTAGACACCTTGAAAATTATATTAGTTCATATATTACTCTATTTTTCTCCAGTAAATTGAAGTTCTTATCCTTATTGAGGCTGAGAAGGCACATATGCACCACAGGCTTCTAACTCACTGGGTTTAAAAGCTTTTCTCAAGTCCTTTCCCATTAGCTGGCCTGGCCAATACTAGTTGATCGGTTTTCCCTCATTTCTAGTAGAAGGCTGATCTTTTAATTAGCACAAATGCATGGGTGCAGCAGCCTTACCCACTCCTTTTATTTTGCCTTTCAAAGCCAAATGTCTCCCTATTTGCTGTCTCTGTCCTATTTGCTTCTGAGTGTCCAAAGCTAGTGCAATTACCCATAAACTCAATGAGCACAATAAATGACCATAACTAAGCAAAAATCAATTGCTAACAAACATTGAGTAAGACAAGAAGCAAAAGCACATGAGGAAAGGTCTTCTTCTATACTTCTCCACAGGTTCAGTTGAAGAGGGTACCCTTTCAGAAGTGCTCATCTTATCCCAGAGCTTCTGAAGATGCCATGGCAGTAAACTATGCTACAGCCTACATTGCTTCTGCAGCCGAAGGAATTCACATCAGCTAGCTGTATCTTTGCCATTATAATCACAGTCCCATTAAACTACTCAGTCACTGCGGTCAATGTCACAGAGTCACAGAGCTTCTACATACCAAAATAGTGCAACTACTACTTAGAAACTACAATTTAGAATACAGCTCTTCCTTCAAGTATCACTTCAGTCTTCAGCTATGCTTTTGAAAAATTATTTACAGTATGGCATTACCACAAAGCAGTATAGTGCTGAGATCAGAGGCTTTTTACTCTCCTTGTGAACAGGATTAAGATTCCCCCAATGCAGGTGTGGTAACAAACTAATACTTAACTTGTTTCAGACAACCCCAAAATCCCACTTCCTTCCCTTTGTCATGCTGTGAGCAGAAGAAACATAGTTCTCTGGAATTCTTACTTTAGGTCAATTATAAGCTTACTAGATAAATGCCTGGACTGGTGTGCATCAGCACTACTATACTGCAGACTCAAAAGCTCACGTGCTATCTATTTTCTCCCACGACCATAAAACTTCCATCAGGAAATCTTCACTATTTCTGTCACTAGACAGTTGTATTAAATCAAGTTGATATACACTGTCCATCATGTTTAGAGAAATTACAGATTCTACTACTACATAGCAAATTTTTTTCTTTTTTAAATGGGAGGGTTGTTACTGAAGTTATTTGCATTCTAGATGTTACATTCTCCATTAAACCTCTATTTCACTCACTAGGATGAAATAACAAATGGGAACATAAATTTAGACTAAAAATCACGAAGTCAAAAACTATTTTGCTGCTACTTTTTAAACTCCAGCTACTGGAGTGGCAGGGATCAATGAATGGCGTGAAGAGGCACATTAAGCAAAAGTGTAAAATTCTGGGCTGGGAGGAGGAGAAGCATGGGCAGAAGCAAAGCTTCTTCATTCTCCCCATTGTCAAAACTCCCTAGCCTTGTCAGGGACTCTCCTGTACTCCATAGACACTTAGAGCAGCATCTTCAGCCCTTCCCATGGACTCCACCTGGAACTGTCCCTGGCAGGTGCCCCCTGGCCCAGAGCCTATTCTGGCTTTGTCTCTCGTCACCTTGGACCACACAAAAAGAGGCACTGCCAGTCCCACACTGCTGGCAACAAACCTACTCTTCTCAGTCACTTTTCCTGATTTTAATTCAGCTGAAAATTCCCACCTAACTGGCATCCTCAGGGTATTTTGCTCATGAATTTCACACGGGTTTGACCTCCAAGCCTACAAGCTGATTCCTTTGGGACCTTTGATGGAAAAGGTAGTGTGTTTTCAGTTGTCTTATACATACCAAAACCTACTGAGTCAACAGCTCAGCTGAAAACAGCAATTTCTCTTTAGGTACAGGGAAAGCTTAACACACCGCAAAGTCAGGTAATATCTTCCAGAGAATTTCCTTAAGATATTTGTAGATGCAAACAAGGCTTGCTTGACTCAATCTGTTTGAGTAATCACAGGTTAGCCGTCACCACAGCAGCACTCACAACTATTTCCCTGTCTCCTTTGGGTTATCTACAAAAATGCATTACTTAAAATGACTTCTGGGGAGGTCAAGTATTCAGATTTTAATCTAACCAGGAACTGAAAAGAGGAGAAGTGGGACCCAAGGTGTGATTGAAAGCACTTGACTTCAGGAGCACACCGGCACCTCTGAGTGCCTACATGACACCTGCAGTCAACAGCTGTGAACAAATTGATGACAAACACTGGGGTAAACTACAACTCGAGCAAGAAACAGCAAATCAGAAGATACCAGAAGATACATTCAGCTAACATATGGATTTTCTGAAATACTCTGACTCTAGAGCTTTACTAGTAGTTTAATTAATGAAGAAAATGGTACAATCAGAGGAGAACCCCTCTAGGATGTACTTTTTATCACTTCAAAGAAGTTGATTGAAAACAGACAAATATGGAAAATAGTAGCTAACTTACAAAAGCTTGCTAAATTCAAACAACTGAAGAGCTGGTAGCTGGTTTCAGAGCAGCACTGGATTTTAAGAAAATCAATGCTGAGACACTTGAGGCTCTCATTCTAATATGGTAAGTGCCACATATAAAAGGTGCAGAACGTAACCATCAGACTGAGGTCCTATTGTGCATGGTGCAATGCAAGTAAAGTCTTAACAGCTATACATACAAGGAAAAAAGTGGGAACACCCCAAAAAAATATCCTGGCAAGCTAATGCTAAGCAAGCAAGCTGCTGAAAACGAACCTGTATTGAAAATGGGGAGGAGAATCAAAGAGGAACAGCACAGGAGCACACAATTAGTAGACACACAGTACTGCCCTGCAAATACTTCACAGGACACAGTTCATATGTATTTTTCTTTGAATAATTTTCATATCTGCCTGTTCAAATTACAAGTAAAAATATACATGCTTTTTTTCTGATTGTATCTCCTTCAAACTCACCATAACATATAATTCACACCAGAGCATGATGTTTTTCACTGGAGTAATTTGTCTTTGCTGCCAAGTAAGCTGTTTACCTAAATGAGAGCTAGTGCTCTCAGATTAGACTATCAGGTCTAATGGCAGCATAAAATCCCACTTGAGTTTCTGTGTTTGCACTTCCTGATTTCTCAGGTAGGAACCAATTCCCTGTAGCAGAAGAGAAGGGACGTGGAAAGAACCAGTTTTGTTAGCTCTCCCATTTATGACATGCACTGTTGTCTGAACTTCTGGCCTTGTGACAGCACAACAGATGCCCAAACTTCCAACTGTTCATCAGTAAGGCATGACAGAGCCCGTACATCTCTATGCTGCCGGGCACTGATATATTCTTTCCCATCACAGGAAATGTCCTATTTTTTCTGGGCACTTGGAAGGAGTTGGAGTACAGATTTGGCTGACTCAAGTGAAATTAGCCTGCATGCACACTGCGGAGTTGACTGTTGTCATAGCTTTGCTAACTCCAGTCCATATGCCCAGGTTGTCCAGCTGAGTCATAGTAAAAGCACCATGGTGCTTGATAAAAGCATGGACACCAGGACTCAGAAACTCAGAGCTGTTTGCTCCCTGTGCAGAGCCCTCACTTCTAGAGGTTCCCTGGGGAAAACGTTTCCCTCTTCCAATCATGTTGGTTGGATGTTAGGAAGAATTTCTTCACAGAAAGGGTGATGAGAGGTTGGAATGGGCTGCCCAGGGAGGTGGTGGAGTCACCGTCCCTGGAGGTGTTTAAGGAGTGATGGGATGTGGCACTTAGTGTCATGGCCTAGTTGACACGGAGGCATTAGGACATAGGTTGGACTCAATGATCTCAGATGACTTTTCCAGCTGAATTGATTCTGTGTCAGTTCAGTGTTTTATGATTACAGCCCTAAAGAGTCACAGAATCCACGCAGCTGCTGAGGGGGGTTGCAGAGGCACCCTTGGACTTGGAGCTGAAATTTTGACAGGTCTGGTAACAATTCATAGGAAGGCAGGCACCCAGCTGCCCTGCCCTCAGAGTCCATGTGGCAGTGCGTCATCCATCAGCAGCCAAGTCAGAGCTAGCACTTACTTTGACCCCCAGAGTCAAGAGAGGCAACAACTGCCAGAGGGAAGTAGCTGAAGTATGTGCCATTTTTGCATGAACTGTTTTCAACATAATGGGAAATGCATGTAAAAACAACAAAAAGGGAAAACTGAGTTCATTCCTCACAAGAAACAATGGGTTTAAAACTGCTATCAGGGTAAAAAAGACTTAATAGGATTAAAAAGAGAGTGTAAGACTAAGGAGACTAATATGATTGAGTTACTTCTCTGCTCATTTAAAATCCATAGATTCTATTCATCTACCTTAAAAAACATAATTTCTAGATGCTGGGCTTCAGGATAAAACAGCAGGTCAAGACTCATTTATATAGTTGCCTATGCTCCTTACACAGCCAAGACAGAAACCTATGTATCTTTGAGTGACAGTAGAAAGAAATCTGACCTACTCTCTTTTGGCTGCATAAGCACTTTCACAGCAATTAAGTCGTCCCAGGTGAGGCAGCCACTGAATGAAAGTTAAGAGAAAATGGATGAAACACAAAGCATCTCTAATCCACCTGCAACAGAAGTAGTTACAGTCACTCTTTAGAAAACAGTCAGGGTATCCAGCAGACAGCTAAAGTTTCCAGCCCTGGGGTAATCAGACACTAGATTCCAAGCCTTCAGTTCCTGGCAGAAGGTACAAACAAGCTGTTACTTAAAGGCCACTTTCATGTCTAGGTTTCCAAGCTGCTCTGGGACCACAGCAGGTTCAGACATTTGTCTGCCCAAACCAGCCTTGCAGCAGAGCTCAACAGAAAAAGGAACTGCTCTCCAAGAAAACACCATTCCCAAGCTCAAGCAGGTGAAAAGGGCACTGACAGCCTCAGCAACAAAATGCTGACTATTTTGACAAATGCTGAGAAAGGAAAACAACTGAGCCTGGGACTTCAGTGAGTTTCAGAGCCCTGGATCCAATCCAGTTTTTCTCCTTTGGCATAAAAGGAAAGAGACAATTAGGGAAGTATGTGCCTAAGTCTCTTCTTACTTTTAAGAAGGGCAAAGTGCATTTTGCCAGTTACTGCAAGTGATGCTTTGTCACACTACTTGTAAACAATACCACAGCTCATGGCAAGGACACACCAAGTGAGATGCAGAAAGCATCCCTAAGGGGCACGAACCTGCCAGAGCAAGTGAAGGTATATCATTCATAACATTAAATTCCGCAGGCGGAAAACTTCAGAGGAAAGGCTGCCCCCCACCTTTCACTGAACTCACTGTACGTACGCACTGCTTGCATGGACAAAATAACCCACCTTCTCTAAAAGCTTAAAAAAATGGTATCTAGGATTATAGTCAAAAAAAAGGTATCAGTCCACCTACGGAGTAGGAAACTAAAGTGGAGAAGAAAAGTAAAATTTATCTTTCTATTTCCTCAGGTATAGGAAAGGGCAACAAGACTGCACAGTGCTACTTTAAGTAATTATTAGGAACTGTACCTGCTGTCTGATCAGCATTTTAATCAAAAAAAAAAAAAAGATACTACAGAATGCCAGAGAAGCACAATACTGTACCTTCTGAGTGCTAAATCATGCGTGAGAAAGCTGTATAATCCATACACACAAACAGACCCGCAGCTCTTTCACCTGCATCCCAAGATGTTCTCTATGTCCAGCCAAGAGTACAGTGAGCTCGGTCTGAAGCTAGTGCTACCCAGATGAGTGTGCCAAGAAAACAAGCATGTGTTTGTACAAAAAATGAAAAGACTGCTGATGGGTCGAGTCTTAGTGTTAGTCTATGGATAAACCAAGATGTGGCTTTTGCTCAGATAACCTAAAATTCTGTAATTGAGGAATAAGCTAAGCACACTTCTCTTTCATAAGGGAAATAGAGCAAGCAATTAAAAATGCTGGTGAACATGCCCTTTTGCTCCAATTTTTGATTCATAAAATCCTCCCTCCTCACAGGCATGCTGTAAAAATAAATGTACTGCATCTGTAGGGCTTACCAACTATATGGATCAACACTGAGAAAACCCTGTAGGAAACTAGCCTTCCTGGATGTTAAGAAGCAGTAAGTTTATTCGATGTAAACCACAAGTGGTCATAGGCTGAATGGTAAGAATAAAATTAAGTGCTGGACAACTGTTTCACTGCTTCTAGATGGTCCTTCCTGCTCAGCTAGAAACTTGATCCTGCCTTGGAAAACCTCAGTGATCTTGCAGCATCCATACCTGATGCACTTGGGCAGGCTCCAGTGCCTGTTCTCCAGTGGCATCTGTAACCCTAGAACTGCTAAGACCAAAATGAATCAATCAAAGCAGCAGAAAAATCCTGTGCTTGCTGTGCCAACATGCAAGCAATGGCATGTTACAGAGATGTAGCTCATTCAGCAGCTGGACTCTGCCCTGAGACCTAGCGGGCAGAGGTGGTGGGTTTCTGATGGGAGTATGTGAAGCTACTCCTCCCGCCCCCTTCTGCCAGGCAGGATATGGATACAGTGGTAGATTTAACTACAAATGCAATAAATACAATCATCGTAAGTGTATATATATAAAGACTTTGAAGAAGTCTGTAAAAGACATGAGAGGTATACAGAGCAACCATCTGTAGAACACTGCTAAGAAGGTGTTTCCCAAACAGAATATAGTCACAGTGAATTGGTTTGCCTAATGCTAGAAACAGCAGCCTGTGAACGATCCACCTAAAAAAGAGCAAGGGTCCAAAATACTTTTGAAACTAGTCTAAATATTTATTCTTTTTCCAAATTAGGAAATTATCTTACTTCCCTAGCTCTCAAGCCATTGTACCAAGCCCATTTGCACAGGCTTATCCAATTTTTCAGCCATTATCTCATAAATCTTTAACTTTGCATTTTGTAATTACAGTTTTTTCCCCAAACTATGAACAGCCTGCATGAAATTGAACTGACTTTGACACTTTCTCATATCATATCCTAGCCAGACTACAGTATTCTGGAAACTGAAATAAACCATCCTTAGCACAATGACTAATTCATCTACTAGCCATTTTTGGGGGTTATGGGTCAAAGCCATTCCTGAATGCCAATTTATTTTCATGAAGGCAATATTTCTGTAAAACCTAACATTGCCTATGTGTGAATTTTTGAGGTTAATTCCCTTTTTATTACAGTATCCACTTGCAAGAGAAGAAAAATATTTTAAAATTATTCAGGTACTGTAATACCACTAACAAAAACTAATAAAATGTGCCATACTTAATTATAAGGAACTGCTTTTAAAAATTCTGATACAATCACATGGCAAACTCACATTGAAGACCAACTATTGGATCCCAAGAAAAAAAAAAGACAGTGTTTAGAAAAAATACACTGTGTTCTAAATTCTAGAAATTGACAAGTAGCAGAAACACCATCAAGAGTACAAAACAAGACTCATGAAGTCCAATTTGACTCCAAACTGAATGGCAATTAATTTAAATAAATAAATAATTGAAAGAAGAACCTGTGCCTATCAGGCAGCTGACAACAGGCATGCCATGGTACAGCTGAGCACAGAAGGGAGAGACTTTGCAGAAGACAAAGACCCCTTAGTGATTGCCCAATTTTTACACAAAAGTGTGTAACTTCCCTTTTGGATTACCGGTGATTAAGGGAAACAGTTCTTTTATTTCTTAGGCACCTGTTATAATCATGATTTGTTTCCAAGTCTGATGTCATGTATTTAATCAAAGTTAGCATCAGGGCATCTAAGTACCACCAGGTTTAAGGGGCAGGAAGACCCGGAGGTGGCACTGCCTTCACAAGGAAGAAACATCCCACAGAAGAACTCCCACTTCGCTATGCAGGCAGCCCAAACACACATCCCTGCTTGGCACCTTTGTCCTACTAAAAACGATGTAGCACCTTGTAAGCTGGCACTATGCCACCCTGACAGATGGACTTAAGTGTAGGCAGCCAAGAGACTATGTATAAGCATCAAATATGTTTTTTGAGAGCAGGACTTCCAGCCAGGAATGTTAAAACAGCTGTCCACACTGAGCTTGCATGCCTACACTTAAGAGGATATGCTATTGCCACCCCAGCCCTGAGCTGGATTAACTTGAAAAATAAATAAGATAGCTTCCACAGCCACATAAGGTGAGTTTTTTGCAGAATCAGGATTAGTGATACTCAGAGGGGCTTTACTGACCTACTCTTAGTGGGTACACTTGCAGGGTCGAAAAGCTCTTCAGTTCTGCAGCCTGGTGAAACTTTTATCAGGTGCATGCTTATGTATATTTATTTTTCTTTGGAAGAAAAACATAGAATGCAATACCAGCATGATTACAAACAAACACATTAGTGACCTTCCACATTGTGTTAGAGGATACTGTTTTAAGAAATTAACCATCCTCACTCAGACACATGTATCTGTGTGACTGAGAAATGTTTCACCAAGCTTTCTTCTCTTTTCAAAACTTCAACTTCCATGGCACATCCGAAGAAACAGGCATTGCATTACACAGAATGTGAGGTGGCTGGCCTGCAGAGCCATGCCCTGGCCACCACCATCCCATCCCTGCGCCTGGCTGGGCCGTCCACTGCCCACAAATCCCTCTCCTCAAGGACATGAAACATTCCAAACCACTGAGAAGGTCCAACAAAAACATGCTTGTTCACATCAACATGCCAAACAGTGCTCTTTTTCTTTTTTCCTCACAAACTCAGATTTTACTCCGGCCCCTCAAAAAGTCTAAGTCTAAAGTGAGGTAAATCATCAAACGTGAACAAGCTAAAAGTTTCCTCAAAATTCCAAGCTAATTAAAAAAGATAATACCAAGATTTCCAATGGCAAGCAACATTGTTTCTAGCCCACAGTAGCTAAAAGACTGAAACGAGGTAATGGTACATTTTACTCCATGTTTTAACTTAACTTAATGCTTTGTGTTCATTTTAATACTCCCTGTGGTCACAATCGCATCACAGGCATAAATTTTTCATGTACATTGTAGCTGGGTTTCTCATCTTTACTCTTCTGAATCACTACAAATGAACTTTAACTCTACAAGGGTACTCCCAACTGAGACCAAAGCTGCCTTCAGTGCGTGGCAGGTACAGGGTCACATACAGCCTACCAACAGCTGTTGGTGTCTTTTGACCTTTGTGGCTGATCTTTACTGCAGTTAAAAGTCACAAAAGTAATTTCATTATGATTTCCTGTGCTAGAAGCACACCAGTGGTAGGCATCATCTCTCCTGCACAGTACGGACTTCGCCCCGCTGACCTTGTTTCCCCCTCTGGTGAAGACTTCCTCCTCTCACACTGTTCACCTCTTTTACCCTTCATTCCCCACCTACAGCCTTTCCATTTCCTTTTTTTTTTTCCATATTTTTGAGGACTGTGTGAAATCGCCTACTTGCAAAAGTTTCAGCTCCCTCTCCGCTGTTCCAAACTACAATTACTAACCTCGGTAACAAGATGCTTTGTTTTTTCATACTGCCAGTAAAACTGATGCTAGGTTAATCTAAATTTCCACACTTAACCTTTCTCAGAGCAGAGAAGAGAGGGAAAACACTTTGTCAAATACTTCATCAAGCAGATCAGCAATCCTGTGAATACATCTCCCTCTTTCCAAAAACCAGCAGTGTCCCAGGCTTTCCCAAGACACTGAACATAGACTGCACATGGCTTTAAAACGGTTCAGGGAACAGTCAAATTGCTGAAGAACAGGTCAAAAAGAATAAAAATACTGATCCAGGTCACTACTTTGGCTTAAGAGTTATATATACACCACGTGAGTGTATTCCTTTCAGGCATGTCTATATTATGTGGAATGATTTTCTCCATGACTGTCATAAAGCTGAAGCAAATTGAACTGCACACTGTAATGCTGAGCATTCAAACCCCCTTGGCAGCACTCTCAGCCCCGTAAGTGCCTCTCCTAATTTGCAAAGAATTTGAAGAGGTACATGAGGTTCATTTCTTACAGAATCATGTAAGATACTAATGCAAAGCAGAGAACGGCCATACACATTACACAGACTAGCAAAAATGTATAGTATTCACTATCATGATCAAACTCCAACAAAGTTTAGTGCCCAGTTATCTGAGAAACTCCTTCCTCCCAGCACCAAACCACTATCAGAAAGACCTGTCTGTACCTGCTGAAAGCCAGGTGCATGACCAGACACTCATTTGGTTGTGTCCCTTGAGGTTCCCTAACAGAGCTTTTAACCCTGAAGGCTTTACTTGCCGGTTTATCAGCGTTTCTTTAACTCTTTCAGGGGTGCCAGATGATGTATCAGCGTCAGCTAAAATTTATTGCTAGTTAAAGACAAATGAATGCTGGAAAAGGAAAACAAAGCATGCTGAAATCCCTCAAAATGCTTACTAAACATACACATTATAGATGGGAGACTCTATGCTAAAGGCATGCTGACCAAAATTTAGAAATATGCAGCTTCTGTGTTAGCAAAAAGAAATTTGAAGTGGCACAGCAAATTTTAACACTGCTTTCTGAAAAAGTCACCAGCTACTGTCAAGTCCTGAAAAGCATTACAGAAGCCAACTCTCTCTGCTGTCCCATTCCCTGCGCAGGAGTGTGTGAGTACAGCTGCCTTTACACACACTGCATTGGCTTCACCTGTTACTACTGTTCACCACTCCACGAAACATTTTAAAATAGGAAAGCATGGCAATTTTACTTCAACAGTTCACTTCAGAAGAAAGCTTAGCACAGATGTAGCTCAGCAGGACCTGGGCAGAAGTCCCTGTAACTGGTCCCTCAAGTGAGATCTGGGGTTCACCATTCAAAGCACCCCGGTCGGAAGAAGCCTTACCTAGGTAAAGCGAGGCGTTTTCTTTCTTGACATTGTCATCTAAGTAGGTTGGTCCCAAGGTATAGATGGGTGTCGAGCCCATGCCAATGAGGATTTGGGCACAAATGAATAAAGCTACATAGAGAGAGTGGTCGTTTCCGCCGGAGTCCTTGACACAGGCCGGCGAGTCCCACTGCTCTTTGGCGGTGCCATTGCCAGCCACGCACAAGCCCTCGTTACTGACGGAGGAGTTCAGTTCCTGAATCTGGTACGGCGGCGAGATGAAGTGAGGTAAGGAGAAGAGCGCGGCCCCCAGGGCGATGAAAACCCCCCCTACGGCCAGCCACAGCGGCCTCCGCCCGCGGCCCCCGAAGTAGCTGATGAAGACCACCACCACCAGGCTCCCGATGTCGAAGCAGCTGACCAGCAGCCCCGACTCCGAGCTCTTGAGGCTGTATCTCCGCTCGATGGTGGTGATGACGCTGCTCAGGTAGCCGGAGACCATGAGGGACTGGATGAAGGTCAGGAAGCACATGCACACCAAGAAGAAGCGCGAGT
>NW_008667837.1:0-729 GCF_000695815.1 Acanthisitta chloris
CAATAGAGAGGCAATCTCTACCGACAGACGTATACAGGGAAGGGAACGACTCGGCCGCAGCTGTTATTACACCGTATTTCGGTGCTTAGAAGGCAGCGCAGCCCCGGCCGAGGCGCAAGGAGTGGAGCCCACCGGCAGACCGGGCCGGCTGGACGCCTCATGTTGGGCTGAGCTAGCCGCTGCCGGGATCCTGCCAGGCTCTCTCCTGCCCTCCGGCTCGTCACTGCAATCTGCAGCTTCCCCATGTTCCTCACACACGTCTCCAGCTCTTGGCTTTCCCCCTGGCCACGGGTTTGCTTTTCCCCGTATTCACACACTACAAGGGTGTAACCGCAAGGGATTTCCGCCGTGAAATCTCAAAAAAAAACCTTAAAAGACTTGCGAGACTCTTCGGTATTGTATGGCTTCTCTAAAATAGTTCTATTTAGATTTCTGAAGTGCTAGGAGCAGAGAGCACAGACCGAAGTGTCTGGGCCCTGCGGCTCTTCTCCTTCAAAATAGCAGTTAATAGCTGGAAATGAAGGAAGAGTTTTGCCACCTTCGTTGCAATCAAGGAAAATTCCCTAGATCCGAGAAAGAAGTGACTAACAAGTCCCGAGGTGAGCTCCGCCACCCGAGCACCAGCTGCGGCTGGCTGCTACTTCGCCGCAGCCCAAGGCCACTGCACTGCCGTTTGCCCCGGGCCGGACGGCACCCCCTGCTCCCACCCCGAGGTGGCCTCGCCGAGCG
>NW_008667837.1:778-2338 GCF_000695815.1 Acanthisitta chloris
AGAGGGCTGCAGAAGCGAGCCGTCCCTCTTGGCCTGAGGGCCAGACCAGCGCCTGCCTTTACACCACAAGTGTGTTTAGGGGGTGCTGGGGCAGCCCGTTCTTCCCTCCGAACGGCACTCTCGCTCGCGGTGGGAGAGAGTGACGGCGGAGCTCAGCAGGACATGCCGAGCATGCAGGGCTGAGAACTCATACCTCGAGGCACGAATCGTTTTAATTACAACGATTTACGTAAATTAGCAAGATAGCAGCCCTTCTCCCCCGCCAGGCTACGACCTGGAAGCACGGCATTACCCGCCCACGTTAAACACTATCGCCTCCCAAGCGCTCTCCAAGTTCCTACGGATAGCGGAGACCAGATGGGAGTTGTGAAGACACAATGGATTCCTAGCGCCCTTCTCGGGAGCTTCCCAGGGAGCAACGTTCAGCCCCAGTCCCGCCACGCTCATTCCCCAAGAAGGCGATGCTCATTAGTTTCTGACTTCTGGGCGGAGGAGAGTGCAAGTCCAAACTTTGCCTCTTAATAGACGTCCTCATCTTCTCACGCAAACTACCCGTGTTAATTTAACCTCTAGTAAATGCGCAGGGAGAACCCTCCACTCTGCGGCACAAGACAGCAGCTCCCCCCGGCTCCTGGCACTCAAAATGAGAGCAGAGTCCTGGCGGGACCGCACGGGGCCTGGGTACCGGCCCCAACTCCCGCTCCGCTCTCCTTGGCCCGCCGCTCCATTGAAGCCAAAGGCAGGCCAGCCTGCAACAGAGCTGAGCCCGGCCGGCGACTGGAGTGCTCAGCTGGGGATTTATAGGTTTCTGTGCAAATAACCGAAGGGTTAAGATCTAGCTCAGAGAAAATGGACGGACAGTGCAGGGGATTTCGAGTGAAGATAAACAACAGAGGTTTTATTGAACTGTAAAGGCTGAAAACGCCGTTGAACAGATCGAGGAAACGCACCCTAATACACTCGAGCCGCAAACATCCTGCAGCCCGGCTCCAAGCAAGTCGCAGGCAGTTCAGCGCCTCCCGGCCGCACCACCAACCCGGCTTGTCCCTGGTGAAATCACCGCAGCCGGAAAGTCACGGGGGGATGACTGGGTAACGCTCAGCCCTTCTAGGCTTTCGCAAGCCCTCTACTGCTACCAGCGAGGCTCAGCAGGGCGCTCTCTGCAGAGGGATCATATACGGGGCAGGAAAAGGCCAAATCCTGTCGCTTTTCCCCCTGCAAACAACCCCATCGTCTTTCCCCGTGACCTCAAAACGTTGCTAGCCAGTATGCACAAACACTTACAAAGAATTTCGGGGCTTGAGTTGATACTTGGCCCGTGAAAGGGCCCCTTCCGAGTCTGGGGGCTGTCCCCCCTCTCCCAGCACGTTCAAGGGTGGCCTAAAAGTGGCCCGCAGTCCGAGGCAGCCCCGGTAGCCTTGCCGACTCGGCGTCCTTCAACCTGGACGTGGCTTTCTGGTGCGACGAAACGAGGCAGATGCCAGGGCAGCGGAGGCCTGGGTACACTGCCCTGAGCCTGCCCGCTGGGTTTCGCGGAGCTGGCCCCTCCGTCTGCTTCCA
>NW_008667838.1:0-15319 GCF_000695815.1 Acanthisitta chloris
AGCATCCTCCACCCGCCCCGCCGCTCTCCGGGGAGCCGAGGAGGCTCCTCAGGAGCCAGCACAGCCCAAACCTTGCAGCGCTGCTTTTTGTCCTCGTGCCCGCCGCATTAATTAATTAGCTGCTTATCCCTCTCCCTGGGAATAAATTGGCTCTGACCGCCCTGGTGGCTCGTTATCCCGCCGAGGTGGACGAGGAAGAGGTTTCATAAAGAAGCAGAATTGTTCCCGCGGGAAGAGTCAGGCTGGGGCGACTTGCTGCGGGGATTGTGTCAGTTCGTATCGTGACTAGTCCCTAGGAGGATGTGGCAGTCCCTTGTGTTCTTCGGTGGTTTTAGGAATCTTCTCTTAAAAAACCCTCAGGTCCAGCTTGCCTTAGGGGACTTGTTGCTCTATGCTGATGGATACCATCTGTCCTAATTTCATAGAATCAACCTCGTTGTAAGAGACCTCAAAGATCATTGAGTCCAACCCTACCAATGTTACTAGACCATGGCACTAAGTGCACGTCCAGTCTCATCTTGAAAACCTCCAGGGATAGTGAATCCACCACCTCCCTTGGGCAGCCCATTCCAGTGCCTGACTACTCCCTCTGTAAAAAGTCTCTTCCTAATAACCAGCTTAAACCTCCCCAGTGCCCTCTTGTCCTACTGCTGGTTGCCTGGGAGAAGAGACCAACCCCCACCTGACTCCAACCTCCTGTCAGGGGGTTGTAGAAGGTGATCAGGTCTGCCCTGAGCCTCCTCTTCTCTAGCCTAAACAACCCCAGCTCCCTCAGCCTCTCCTCATAGCACTTGTGCACCTAACAAGTGTGCATTTGTCTGGTATAAGGAGCTTTTAGGGTGGTTGTGGTTTTGGTTTTGATTTTCTGGATGGGACCTGGATAATTAATGTCTGCTAAAAATGCTAACGTGAGATAATAAAAATATTGGAAGTCTGTATGTTGGAAAAACTTTACATTCACTGTTATGCAATGGTCATAATCAGCCTATAATTGACAAACACTATGTGATGGATATAAATTAATGCTGAGGGTTTATGGCAGGAGGACAAGGATGTCAGCAAGATAGGGGAACACAAAAAGCAGATGAGTTGGTTGAGCAGATAAGCACTACCTACACTACTGTTTTACCCAAAGCAATATGTACACCCATTTGGGGGCCAGTTGGGTTGTTTTCTGAGTTGTATGTCATTTACGTGGTTAGTGATTAACAAAACAGAATAACCTAGGAAGAAAGTGATTGTTTTCCAAATTTAAACATGTCATGACAAAATTGGGCAGAACTGGAAAGGATGACAGTTGTACCCTCAGGAAATGCACAAGGAATCAAGAAAAAAAATCAGTTTATGTAAAGCAATTTATATAAGCATAAAAACTGTAGAATCACAGAACACTTGAGGTGGGAAGGGACCTCTGAAAGGTGTCTAGTGCAGCCCCCTGTTCAAGCAGGGTCAGCAAGAGCAGATTACTTCAGACCATGTCCATTTGGATTTAAATTATCTCCAAGGCAGAGATAGGAGACCTGATAGCAGGTAGTATGCTGACCTTGACAGATGGCTAGGAACAAAGTAGGAGGTCCTGTTTCCTGTATCTAGAGAGGAGTTTTGGGCACTGACTACACATTGTAAAGACCCAAATGGCTATACCTCTTTTCTTATTTTTAGCCTAAAATTATTCCTTTCTATTTCCTTGACTAGAGGAACTGGCATGACCATGGCATTTTATGGCATTCACCATTAAAAAAAAACCCAGAAAAATATGTTACTAAGTCTGTATACATTTCCATTTAGGTCTCAGTTATAATTAGGATTGTATTGTGCTGGAGCACAGGTGAATTAACTGGTGTTGGTGAACCACTTCAGCTAAACAGCACTGGGGAGAAAGGAGTCTGGGTCACTGCAGTCACAGTGTCTCTTCTCTCTGCCACTTGTCTCACTACATACCCTCAGTTCTTGGCAGGCCAGACAGCCAAGATCAGGAGACCTGGGATACTACATTCTGCACCAAACCAGACATGTTTGGCCTGAGAATATACAGTTTAAATGGCAGAAGAGAAAAAAAAAGAAAATTGCAAGACATGAATCTTTTCAAATCCTCTTAGATTATCATGGCTGGGTCTGGATCAGCATTGCCACCATAGAGTAACTAGACAACATGCAGAGTTACATATCTCTGGAGAGACATATATAAGAAATTCACATTCCACATTGGCTTTGAGGTATCCAGCATATATATGTGTGTATAATGTATGTGTATATATAATATATCCAGCATTTGTGCTTCAGTGCTAACATATACTACAATATCCTGATACACAAAAGGAAGTGAAGGGGGTTTGGTTGTTAATATTTGTTCAAACTTTGGCCAAAATAAAAGTCTGGGTGTTAGATATGACAGTATCAGAACAACATGTGTTCTTGATTCAGATTTGTGGAGGCCCAATACTTTTAGTTGTACTGTTTTTGGCTTATTGGAAAGATCTGGACCTCTTCTTTCAGGAAAGGCATTTTTAAGGCCTTTAGTTAAGATAGACATTCATTAGAATTAGTCAGTCATTTAGGAAACTTCAAATGATGGTCATGTTTATGTCAGCAGCCAGTTTATGTCAGTTTAAGTCAGGCACATGAAACAGAACAAGTCAGTCTAGCTTTTATTTGAACTAACACAATTTTGCAACAGATCATAGTACTTCATGCCATAGAAAGGTATTATGCAACAAATTATCCTTCTCCTGTTTGGTGTCATTCCAACATGGTGAAAAAGAAGATGATTGAGTATCTAGATTAGACTTTATCATATTCAATATCTATAAATGAGAAACACACTAATTTTGGAGTAACAAAGAGAATCCAGCAAATACAGACTCAAAATCTGTGAAGTTGTTACAGAATTAAATAACACACAAGTTGAGATAGCACTATTTATTGAAATAATTCATTCTGCCTTTTTATTGTTTCAAAAGAGAAACATTGTTCTAATATAAAACTGTTCCAATATATGTCACAATATCTGCGAAACCAAACCAAACAAAACAAACAAACCCCCAATCTAAAGCAAATTACAGAAAAAAAGGAATGGACTATCATCAACTTTGTCACCAAATATTTTACCTTTTTTTTTCTCCTAATACAATAGAGGTTTGAAATTTTCTCCAGAAACAGTACATGCAAGCAAACATTTCAGATTCAGATAATTCACTGTCAGAATATAGGAAGAGTGCTTTGGATTCTCACACTTTGGAGCTGGTGGTAAAAAAGAGCAATAAAGTACACAGGGGCCAAAATCCTGCCTGTGTCCCACATAAAACACGTAAGTTCCAAACTATGGTCCTGGAATCCCACATTCGTTTGACACCTAACCCTGTGGGCACCTAAATTCCAGGGTTGCCTCCCTATTTGTCTTGAAAGTGCCCCAGGTACTTGGGGATTCACCTCCCCACATGCTCAGAGTTGCCTCAGTCTTCGCAGGGCTGGATGCTGAGTGCCTGCATCTTGCCTAAGTCTTACAAGGAGCTAAAAACTAGGTATTGCTTGGCCTAAATCTCTGCTGGGACTCCCTGTAGTTGCATATTTGGGTCTTGTTTAACACATACAGTAATAGTAGCCTCTGTACAAAATGCCATCCATTTTTTCCAAGAGTTCAAGGTATGATGTAGAAATGGTGTTGGAAATGGTAGTCTCAATTCATGAATATCCCACCTACAAGGGTATGTTCTACCTCATGGTCATATCACCACTAACATTTTCTTTCTGGCCCAAAAACACTAGAGATTCCCTGGCTACATCTGAAAAGAGGAATCCCACTCCATGCCTTGAAAAAAAAAAGGCATAAAGAAATGTCCTCAGTAAATTATCAGACATGGCAGGATGTGGGTGATCACTGCTGGGGGTTAAAGACAGCCTGGAAAATGCCACTAAATACTATAACTAGGGAAAGCCAAGACTAGGAACTAAATTAGTTCTGGAACATGCTAACTAGAATTGCAACCACAGCAATAGGTAGGAAGCCAGGGAAGACAAGAGACCCTTAAAACAAATAGAAAGGCAACTCCCATAAAGGCCAGCAAGTCCACACCACAGGAAAGGTCTTTGGAAAAACGGCAAGCAGAGATCGAATGAGAGTAGGACTGAGGAATCTGGAAGCAAGAGACAGTGAATTCAGCTTCAACCAAGAGTAAATTTGGAAACCAAGAATTTCTGGGATTGCCTTATGTACCTGGTAGGTGGGGCAAAACATCAATCAGGCTCAAAGGGCAACCTTCACTTAGTCAACACTATTGGCGTGTTGGTTGCCATGACTTACCTGGTCTGTCTGGCGGCTGTATGGCTGCATTGCCCGGGGAGACACACAGGGGAGCACACAGGCACTGGAGCTGAGCTAGATGGAGGCACCTCAGGCTCTGAGAGATATTTTGGAGTGGGGATGAATTTACATAACCTCATGCTCTGAATTTCTTCTTGTACACACCGCGTAATTACTTCAGGCAGTAATTTAGATTTGTGTGTTGGACGCTTTTGGTCTCATTTCAAGTTGTCTGGTTCCCATCATGGTCCAATTTGGGATCTTTGGTATTCAGCTTCATCTGTGAGCTGGTACCTTTGTTGAAAGCATGTGATACCCATCTCTTAGGTGCTACTTAGTAATCAGATCAAGTAAAAAATGCAAGACTTCATTCTTCTGGTAGCTTTGGCTTAATTTGTAATCAGGTTACTCATGGATAGTTCTGCCGAACCCATTGATACTCTAAGATTTTTATTCCATAAACTGAGTATTCCACAGCAGATAGGTATGAGTAGAATTTTTAATGGGAAATTAGCATATTCAAGAAATCAATATTAGCATGGTTTCTTAGTGTTACTGTAGAATGACAACAATTTATCTGAGCCTTTGAGTTGCATATATATTGGCATAGATGGAAAGTGTCATGTGGACCTTCCTGCTGCCCACATACCTCCTGTCAGATACTCAAAGAAGAGTACTGCAACCCATCTTTGGGCCTTTGAAGAAGCTTTTGCATTAGAATCCTACAGCTCAAGGGAAACAAACAAAGTACGTCCTGGATGTAGTTCATGGGGTTGTATAACTTTAGTACTTGCCCATTAAAAGTGTCGCACAACGTGGCCAAAGTGTAGCATGTGATCCTAAACTATAATATGGATTTTTATAGTGCTTTCCACAGCCATCCCATTAATTATTGTACAAGTGAACTACTTCTGCATTAGTTACTACCTCCACATAATACTCCCATCATGATGCTAACAGGGAGAGTGCCCTGTTTGATTATAATGCCAAGGAGGTGCAGCCCAGAAGTCCAGGCAGATAGCCAAAGAGATTTCAGTTATGAAATGTTCAGGAGTTCCCAGTTTAGAACCTCACTTTTATTCTTGCTAATACATCTGTGGCAGTAGTTTTCATTCCTTCTTCAATCAGTTCACAGAAAGAGAATAAAAAAAAAAAGTCTCACAGAAAACTTTTCTTTTGGGGGTTACCTTCTCTGTTACCTGCCAAGTACTTTTCTCATTCTGTTAATGACAATCCAATGTTGCTTTTCTCTTAATGATCGCTACCTTTCATTGAAGTGCAGTATCAGTACAAAGTCAACACAACACCTACAACTCACTTCATTCTTGCTCTGAGT
Source organism: Acanthisitta chloris (assembly GCF_000695815.1). NCBI lineage: Eukaryota > Metazoa > Chordata > Aves > Passeriformes > Acanthisittidae > Acanthisitta > Acanthisitta chloris. The sequence continues at coordinate 5,637 of NW_008667838.1, forward strand.
ATCCAAGTATTGCGTTCTTCTGTCCTCCTGTAAAAGATGAGTATTTCCTGTGTACGCTTTTTATCTTAAGAGTTTCTCCAGAACTTTCAATCTTTGGATCACCAGTTTGCATAAAGAGTTTACATAAAGATTCTGTGCCAGTCTCAAGCTGAACACTAATATCTGTGAAACACTAGAGGTATGCTGTGTTTTTCATACCAGCTCCCTTAGCATCAACATTGGTTCATTATGGCATTTGTTTGGTATATGAGGTTTCTCAGTAAGTAGATTTTTCCCTTCTTGAAACTGCAACAGTGGAAGATAAAATAGCTAAAAAACAGACTCTATAACTAGTCTGAAACAAATGCTGTGGATGCTACTCAGAGGAAAGAGCATTCCACATCATGGCAACTTTTTCTACTTTCCCATCCTGATGGTTCTGTAGATTGATAGAAACTGAGTGGAAGGTGGGAGATGTTGCTTCTCTTGAGGACAGGATGCCATTGATTGGCAGCATTGTGCTCCTCTGTGCATCAGGGGCTCCAGGCTCCTCTGGAGTTTGACTCAAAAAAAAAAAATAAATGAAGAAGGAGGTTACTTCTAGCACTCTGTTGTCCTGTGGTCGGAATTCAAAGGTATATTAGTATGGCCATAAACCAATTCAATTTACAAAATCACCCCCAATTAACATAATAATGAGGCAATAGGAAAATAATACTGAGAAATTGTTAATTTACTGCTTAAAATCAAGATGTGCTTAAGTTTTCCTGAGTAGGTATAGCTTTGCTGAAATGTATATGTTTCCAGGCTAGTATTCTGTGGCTCTGTTTTTCTTGCTTTCCAGTTTCCAGGCTAGTATTCTGTGGCTTTGTTTTCTTGCTTTCCAGTTTTGCACAGGGTAGTGTGCATAGTATTGCTACACTTTTATGGTTGCCCAAAAGCAAAGGTATAGCTTGTGTCCTTTTTTTGCATCCTGGTCTCAATTTTGATTATTCTACAGGTTGAATTTAATTTGGAAAACTGTCACCTTAAAGAAGAAATTTTAATTTGCTTTACTAAGTCAGCAATGCAATTCTATTGTATTCTCATGGAGATCTATGAGCCAGCATGGCTGAAGTTAGGATAGGATCTTTCTTTTAGTTTTTAAGAAGGAAGACAGAAGCTACTGTGAAATTTAAAATGAATTATTTTACAGAGATTCTAGGTGCATTGCTTAATCAGTAGCCCTGTAAATTAAATACATAATTATCAGTTGTATATTATTATTTATACTAACTAAGAGATGAGCTGGGAAATGTACAAACATGCAGAAAGGCAGGTCTCTATCTTCAGCAATTTGCAGTCTAAAGCCAATGTGCTAAAGACTGAAATGTAAGCACAGATGATTAAATTGCTATGGGATATGAGCGTCCTGTGACAAATCCAAGAGCTATCCAGTCTTCTGTAACCTAGTTAGGTGCTAAAGAATCTACAATTAAATATTCAGCTGACCAGATGTAATTAAAAGCATAACTGTTCCTATATATCTGCAGATAATACAGAAGCATTATTACTAGGAAATTGAAACTGTCTGTTCATAGTTATGTTTACCAGTCACTTCTTCCTCCGGTATATTACACAGGGGTTATAATATAGGTCCTGTGGAAACCATCAGCCTGCACTGCTCTGTGCAGCTGTCAGCTCTGCTCTCTTCTCAGATGAATCTAGACCTTGCACTGTCCCGTGAAAAGTCATCCAAAGAGGAGATGTTGAAACAGCCTGATGAAGCAAACCAGTTATCGGGAGTCCCAGGGAGTAGAAGCATGAAGTGGCAGAGCTGTTCATCAGCATTTGCTTTTCCCATGATAATCAGTTGCAATCACAGAGAATAAGGATGTAATATTTAAAGCAAGCATGGAGAGTAACTGTGAGAATGCAGGTCAGTGAAATTTCTACCATCAATAAACAATAATTAGGGAGTTATCTACCAGCTGTTCCACAAAAAAAGTAGATGAAGGAGAATGAGTAAGCTGAAATTTATTCAGTCTTTATAAACATGCCCTTCCCAATAAGTTATCAAGGAGACTATATAATTACAGGCGAAGGGTAAAAAAAAGACAAGCAGAAAGAATAAGAATAATCAGTATGAGATGAAACAAGGAATGGACTTCCTTAAACTTCTCCAATAAGTTTCCTCTTATTTAAAATACTTATTGATGAGCTGTAATATGTATCAAGACAGCAAAATTTACATGGGATAGAAAGTTTTGGGGGATGGCTAAAATTAGAGGATTTCATGGGGAAACTGGTTGGAACCAGCACCATAAGGATGAAGTAATGGGTAATGATGGCCAAGACTTCCTTCTCTAGGGGCCAGAGCACCCACCTGCAGGTCAGACCTGCTGTCAGGAAGTTGTTTACTTATCCTGGGCCCTGATGTGGGACACAATGGAAGGACCAATGGGGTCTTTGGATTATTACTATCTATTACTGTCTTTTCACTATTACTGTGTATTTCTTCTGTGTATTTGTGTCATCTGGCCACAAGTATTGCTGCCAAAAGAGGTCTTGAGCAGATCAGATGACTGCTGTGCTCTAAGCTGTGGCAAAAGGGCCAAGATGGTGCTCCTTTTTGACCCTATCAGTTAAGGAAATGGGCTCAAAAGGAGAGGATGTATTATGCAGATCAGAGCCAGTGTGGCTGGTGTCACAGGCAGAACCTTTGGCTTCTGTGCCCGTGGATCATCTTCTGGGAGTGAGGACTGGTGGGAAGTGATGGCTCCGGCGTGAGAAAGGCAAGAGCATCTTTCCCAACAGGCTTGCTAATCTATTGAGAAAGGTTTCTAAGCAGGTTCATCCGAGCATGAAGATCAAAGCCTTAAAAGAAGTGGAGAAACAGGTTGAATTTAAGATAGTAAGGGAAGGAAGGAAGGTACATAACAAAGACCTGGACTTCAGGAGAGTGGACTTTAGCTTGTTTGGGGGATGGGAAGGCAGGAATCCCTAGGGAGCCAAGAAAGAGAATAAAGGAGTTGATCTTCAAATAAAATCTCCTTGAAACACTAGAACAGCCCATTGCAATTGCACAAGAAGATGAGCAGATACAGTGGGAAGCCAGATTGGATGAAGAGGGAACTTCTAGCTAAGCTCAGGCATAGAAAGGAAATATGCAGAAAGTGGAACTAGGGACAAGCTATCAGCCTTTCCCAGTAATTAGCAGCATCACCCAGGAATGCAAGAGTTGAATTAGGAAAGCCACACAGCTGGGACTGAAACCACCAAGGAACACAGAGGGCAACAAGAAGGGCTTCTACAGATAAGCAGCCTTGAAGAAAGGTGAAGCTCTGCTAAAAGGTGCAGGCAAGACAGAAAGGACATAGTGACAAATTACACAGAAAAGACTGAATTACTTAATGCTTCTTTGCCTTATTTTTTACTGAGCCTAGTAGCAAACTGGGGGATTGAGGTACAAGAGGATGAGGTTAGGAAGAATTTAAGTAGTTCTGGACATGGGACCAGATGAGATACGTCCACAGAAGGTGTGATGGCTGATGTCTTTGTGAGGCTACTCTTGGTCATCTTTGAAAGGCTGTGGCAACTGGCAGAACTCCCCAGCTGCTGGTAAAAGACAAATATTACATCAATATTTTAAAAAGCCAAGAAGGAAGATCTACAACATGGTCAGCTCCTGGAAAACTTAAGGAACAAGTCCTCCCCATTTCAGACACATGAAGGACAGAAGGATGACTGGAATCAGCCAGCAGAGATTTATCAAGGTTAAATCATCCTTGACCAACCTGACTGCCTTCTATGATGAAATGGCTGGCTCTGTGGATGAAAGGAGAGTTAGAGATGTAGCCTATCTGAAGCAAGACTTTCAACATAGTCTTTTCATAGTGTACAGGTAGCTAAACTGAGGAGATGTGGAATGGATGAGTAGACTGCAAGGTGGGTGAAAAACTGGTTGGGCTGCTGGGATCAGAGTAGTGGTTAATAATTCTATGTTGTAGTGGGTTTGCATGGCAAGGTTTTGATAGCAAAGGGGCTACAGGGATGGCTTCTGGGAGAAGCTGCTAGAAGCTTCTCTTGTGTCTGAGAGTCAATGCCAGCCAGCTCCAAGATGGACCCAGTGCTGGCCAAGGCCAAGCCCATCAGAGATGCTGGTAGCACCTCTGGGATAACAGACTTCAAAAGGGGAAAAATGCTGCAGAAAGAGCACTGAAAAGATGAGTGTCCTTTCCTTGATCCACAAGCCTTTAGTTATGTAGTTGTGTATTTAGTTATATTATCTCTCTCCTGTCCATCTCAGCAGGGGAGTGATAGAGCAGCTTTGGTAGGAATCTGGCATCTAGCCACGGTCAATCCATCACAAAGGTCTAACTGCCATCTAACATGTTTATGATTGACCAGACAATGAACTGGAACACACAGTTGTTGGGTTTTTGGGTGATAGAAACTGGGCTGGGCACGGGAGTGATTGATATGCTGGAGGGTTGAGCTGTTATTCACAGGCCTCTCAGAGAACAAGAGGATGGAAAAATCATTGAGTTCAAGAGAGACAAAGGCAAATTCCCATGAAAGCAGTAAAAGCTGGGCATATACTGGGATATGTTGGACACGGTGTGACCAGTAAGTCAAGGGAAGTGATTTTTCCGACATGTACACTCAGCACTGGTGAGGCCACTGGTAGTTATACTTCTTATGGAATAAGGTAGACTTAGGATTTTCACTTTTTTCCTTATCAATGCTAACACCTGTTCTCGTATTTTAATTGTATCCTTACTTTTTTCTCTGAGAAATGAGAGTGATTTAACAACTAGCTCTTATAGCAAATGTTGTACACATACAACAAAGAGCAAAAAAGAGAAAAACTCACATCCGATATTGATTTTAAATTCACTAAAAAGTCTTTGTAAATTTATATCTCCAAAACACACTTCATTAATGGAGAAACAAATTTATATCAAAGCTTCAGAACTGGAGTTATCAACACTTTATTACTACAAAATGATCACAGTGAATTTGGAATCTCTGAGAAAAATTCCTTCCCTGTATAAAACTACAGAAGATCATCCAGTCATACCAGAAAACCAACTGTGTATGGAACAGAGAAATCCTGTGGTTTATTACAAGCCACTATTATTTCCTCTCAAAAATCTAAGAAAGAAACTGTGGTCTAGGTCAGACATATAGACACATAGGCTTACTGAGAAGAGAAAACTGCTTTTCTGAAGCCATGGTGACTTGGATGAGCAGGGAATCTGGTCTGCTGTCCCCATGTCACACTTGACATTGTGTTTATCCATGAACCCCTGTGATATGTACTATGATATAGTACAAGAGGGACATGGTGCTCCTGGAGCAGGTCCAGTGGAGGGCAACGAAGGTGATTAAGGGACTGGATCACCTCACTTAGGAGGAAAGGCTGAGGGAGTTGGGGCTGTTCAGTCATGAGATGACTGAGAGGGAACCTCATTAATGTATTAAGTACATGAATGGGAAGTGCCAAGATGATGGATCAGACTCTTCTCAGTGGGAGAAACCAATAAAACAAAAGGTAATGGACAAAGACTGATGCACAGGAAGTTCCACCTGAATACGAGGAAGAACTTCTTTCCTGTGCAGTCACTGAGCACTGAACAGATTGCCCAGAGAGGCTGTGGCTTTGCCCTCACTGGAGATATTCAAGAACCATCTGCACACAATCCTGAGCCATGTGCTCTAGGGTGGCCCTGCTTGAGCAGGGAGGTTGGACCAGATGACCCACTGTGGTCCCTTCCAGCCTAACTGATTGTGTGTTTCTGGGATATTTGGTACTTTATTGCAATAGTATATCAGGTTTCATAATTTAGCCAACAGACCAGATTGCAATGAATATCTGTGGGTGACTGTGACTCAAATTATTGGAATTATGCAATGTAACACAGAAAATGAATTAAATCCTTATTGGAATGATTTGCATATAGAGGTCTACAGCAAAAAGTCCTTCCTACCCAGGATTAGTTGTCGACAAACAGCAGTTAATTCTGGTTTCAGTTCTGGGTGTTCCCAAGTACTGGGTGACACATGGCTGCTTAGTGTCTCCTTACACTGAGGGCTGGACTGCCCATGTCTCAGCAGCTGACATTTCAATGGCATTAACATGTCAGATTAATGGTGAAATATTTTCTTGCCTAAAAATACACAACCCAAAAGCTCTTCCAATAGCCAAACAGCACAGGATTATTGTCTTTTCTTCCTTCTATGTTTCTTTTACTTCCTGGCTGTGCTGTGATTCAGCACTAAGTTAGTGGTGATCCTCAGTCATAAATGGCTAAATTTATGTATCAAACATAGAGGCAGCCAATCCTGTCCCATAACAAGATAGGACTGACAAAGCTACAAACCTTTCAGTCAGTATTCCCAACTGAAAAAACAGAAGCATTGGGAATCATCATCCTACTGCTGTCTGAATACCAGGTACTCCTCTTTGATAAGTGATATTACTAGACAGAGTAAGTATTACTTAGTTAACATGCAGATGGGTGAAAATGTAGCCAAGTGAACAACTGGCTGTTGGCATTGCCAGTATATTCAAAAAGAAATCTGATGATCTAATCTTTGTTTGTAAGAACTCTCCATATGTACATACTGTGAAATTTTAAAAGATGCTATTTCCCTCCTTCCTCTCTAAGACCTTATGTCTAAGACCTTAATGTTCTTATTGGGGCTATGACAAATCACAAACACAACAAATTTTGTTCAATATAAATCATAAGCAGCACACCTAGAACAAGGATTTCCTACCATCCAGTCACTAGTTTTAGCACTAAACGATTTTTTTGATAGCCTGAAATGTGACTTAGGAATTTCAAGTTAGAACTAAAATAGGAAATCAGCAAAGTAAAACAGTTAACTACTATGAGGGAAAACTAGGACAGCTGTCAGCACACCTCAGTTAATTAGACAAGAAATAGCTTAAAAACAATTTAAAATATTTCCAAACATATTCACCCGCTGCAGATGACAAATATTAGTAGGTGAAGAGAGCATGAAAGGAGAATTATATCCAGATAAGAGTGATTTTTTTTTTGCTTCCACAGACTTATAAATTAAAATTGTATCTGGAAAACATTAAGTGCCATCAGACGTGGTACTTGAATCTTGTAATATGTCCAGGAAGTTCTCAGATGAATGAATCAGCCTCTTGTGTAATTAATCAAATTAATTCTTCACTGGAAGCAGGCAACAATGAACTATTTATCTAGATATAAATAGCAACTTTATGAGTTTCATTTGACTCTTACTCACTGTTGCATGCTAAAAGGTGTACATTAATGATTCTCACAGTCTGGTTTTGTTTACACGCTCAAAAGGCAATAGCCGAAAAACTAAAATATGTTTTGCTTTCTATTGAAAACTGTTAGGGAAATGAAGGGAAAACATCCATAGTGACTGCTGATCAGTTTCTAGAAAACCAGCACTAGAACAAGTTAAGGTTCACATATCTGTGGATGTTTTGCCAGTGATTTAATGGAGTCAGGGTTTTACACAAAGAGGAGTCACGACTGAATAAAAGGAATCTGTTGTCCACCCACCAGGGCTCTTTGTTCTATGTACACATACATATGTGTATGTATACCTTACATAACCAAATATATACATTATATACTTACAAGGTATCCTTACTTTGTGGTATGTGTAGGTACCATAAAATACCAGTTCCATGAAAGCAGCATTGAATTAATTCCATGTGACCAAAACAATGAATATCAGATATCCCAGTTCTAGCAAAATACAGAGGGAAATACTATTTCACATTTTAGTTCAGGTAATTTTTCACCAACCAAATGTTGGCATGATTTGCCTTTGCCAGCATGTTCTAAGTTTGTAGCTACTGCTTTGAGAAGGGGTGTTGGCCTAGAAGTCAAGAAAGGACTCTAAAGGTCCCTTCCAACCAAAATTATACACTGATTCTGTTTACAAATTTTCATCTGCACTACCATTACACAAAAACATAACTGCCCGCAAATATGTAAAGCATCTGTTCCATTTCTCTTATTTCTGTTAGAATTAATGCATCTTTAATTATAATCTTGTTCTTTACAAGCATCTTCACATTCCATATGTACTCAATAACAGGTGTTTTGATTTGGGTGCCATTAGGCAATGACTCACTGTGTGTTGTCTGATGATGATGTTTAAAATGGGAGAATACTGCTTGAGGATCTTTGGAATTGGAAATATGTTGGTTGAGTTCTTCCCCTTCCAATTTACACTGGTCCATTCTGCCAAGTGATGGTGCAACTTAAAGTGTTAGGTAACAATGTGGAAAACAACATGCCAAAGGAGGTAATTCCTTTTTTATTGTGTCTATTTGGGCATTGTATCATAGCAATTATTTTTAATGTTTGGATTCGGATCTTTATTTGTAGTCATATTAATAGCAAAGCTGGCATTCATTTCAGGGTTACTTTATTTGTTCAGTAGTCACATTATATCTCATGCATTAATCTACACCCAACTTTGTTTCAGTAGCAGAGCCTCATTTGCCTATAGAACTATTGTCTTTATAATCTCACACAGATTTTCCAATGCATCTTGCTGCATCTGTGCCTGGTAACTACATCAGCAGGATGTTTAAATAGGAAGATGCTCTAAATAACAAGTTATCTCACTTTATAACTTACAGTGTTTTATTCTCTATGTGTCATCTTGAATCTGGATCCAACAAAAGACTTGGGCACTTGATGATGTTCAGTTTTCAGCCTGTGAAGTGGAATCCATAAGTCTGAGTCAGGTGCTTATGTTCCTTATAGTATACACGAGAGAATAATGCAGAAGTAAATGTTTAATCTGTTTGGTGCTTGTCATTAGTAATCAACAGAATGCTGATGGCACAGTCTAGCTGGCCAGTGTCATGCTTCAAGAGCTGTAGCAGTGGAGTGTAAATAAGAGCTCAGGAGGTGAGCACAGGCAGTGCCAAGAAAAGGTCACAGCCTCAGTACAGACACACTCTCAGTATTATATTGATAACAGCAGTGCTGACAGACTCCTTCCTGCCTGTAGGAAAAAATGAGAAGGACCAGTTATGCCAGTGGATGTTTCTGGGCCATTTTCTTTCCAATAGAATCTGGCATTATCTTCAGTATTCCTTCCACAATGATCAAACCCTTCAGCCCCACCAAAAGAATTCTCTTCAATAGAAGAACCCTGAGGAGCTCATAACAGGAAAGGTCGAAGACTAAACCTGTGGGGAAATCCAGATGTGCAAATCTTTCTGGAAGTCTGTAAATCTTGTAACCAGGAAAAATCTTTGTAAAAATAATGTTGTTTTGGCTTCTTTTTTTTCTTATTCCAGTGGTGCTGGCATCTCACAGCAGCTACACTGGTCAATGAATCCTCATGCAACCAATTTCAGCAGACCTGTAACAGCATGAAGGGGGGTCCTTGCAGAAGTACATAGAGAAGCCTGTAGGAATGTGCAGTGCTTGTGAGCTGGAGGACTCTATAATTGTGGGATCAGTTCTCTGCAGGTCTCCTGCCATTCCAGGTCTGCAAGACAGTCATTTGCACCTCATCCACACTAGTTAAAACTGTTGTGAGTGCACAGGGAATACTCCCTTTCCACCATCATGCCCAACGTGCACCCAAGGTGAGTGTAGGTTGCTTATACTTAGGAGTGTAATGAAATGGTCCCTTCAGAGCCTGAAGCCCTTGCAGTGTAGCATGTGCTATGTGACTTC
>NW_008667838.1:15372-17821 GCF_000695815.1 Acanthisitta chloris
CTCACAGGGGAGATGCTCCAACCCTCTTATCAACTTTGTGGCCTCCTCTGGACTTGCTCCAACAGTTCCATGTCCTTCTTATGTCGAGGGCACCAGAACTGCACGCAGTTTTCCAGATGGGGCCATGCCAGTCTTTACTGACCACGAAAAGGTCAGTAAAGCTGCAGTTAGTTTCCGAATTCCTGAAGACACCTTCAGCAGCAGTTGCCACTGTGTGACATCTGGTGGCCACAAGGCAGCATGGCTAGAGCGTGGCACTACTGAAACTGCAGCGTGTGCCATTCGCATCAGGTAAACTGTATCGGATCAGCTCTCCTTCACACACGAACTGCCAAAACACCCCTTGGAATACGTCTTTGCCTCAGAACAACCCAGCTTCGACGGGTGTTAAGAGTTTCACACACTAGGATACAGATGTTCCTTGGAGTTACAATATTCCCTCCAGCCTGAAATGTGTTGCCCTTCCCGTGACTCCTACAGCTGTAGGAAGGACATCAAGGTGGGGATTTGCAAAGCAACAGAATTGCCCAAGACGTTCTTTAAAATTCAGAGTTGGAATTCACTGTGAACCTGCACCTACTGGGCTGATAGAAATTGATCCAGAATGATGATGTGGTATGTAAGAGATGTTACTGGTGGCAGCTGGTGGTCCTCATTCTCATGTGATTGTGGTATAAAAGCATAGTATCATAAAATGTTATGGGATTGGAATGGACCTTAGAGATGTAGTCCCAAACCCTCTGCCATGGGCAGGGACACTTCCCCACCAGACCAAGCTGCTCAAGGCTTCATCCAACCTGGCTTTGAACACTGCCAGGGTTGGGGAGCCACAATTCCCTGGGCAACTTGTTCCTGTGTCCACCCTCACAGTAAAGAATTTCTTCCTTATATCCAGCCTAAATCTCTCCTCTTTCAATTTGAATCCATTAGCCTTTGTCCTGTCAGTGCAGCTCCTAACTAAGAGTCCCTCTCTGGCTTCCCTGTAGCCCCTTCAGATACTGAAAGGTTGCTATGAAGTCTCCACAAAACCTTATCTCCTCCAGGCTGAACAGCCCCAACTCCCTCAGCCTGTCTTCATAGGGGAGATGCTCCAGTCCTCTTAGCAACTTCGTGGCCTCCTCTGGAGTTGCTCCATCTATCATGGTGGATAATACCTACTACAAAAGAACAGGAATAAAGAACATTTGGCTAAGAAAGGACAGATAGACATTATGTGCTTGTCACTGAAATCAGGAGGAAAACTCCTTCACATCAATTTATTATTAAGAACAGACATTATTTATTGCAGTGTCAGATGCATGGGGGATGCTCCACCAGGAGTGCATAGCCAGCTCTATAAACTCCAATCTTTTAAGCACATAAATCATACATATTCAGTAATTTCCATATACATGAATCATTTCCCCAGAATCATTATCCTAACCCCTCCCCTAGTTATAATATTGTGCATGCTCATTAAATTGAGGCAGTGGTCCTAGGGGGTTCCAAGGCTCTGCTTTGTGACCACCTAACAGCTCAGTTTGTGAACTTTGGCTGCTCTCCCCATACTCTTAGTCCTTTTATTTCTGGGCTTTTGCCTAGGCCAGGTGTACACATCAATCACATCTCTAATACAAGTCTCTAATACAGTTTGTTTTAATTGTTGTCAAAGAGCACAGTCCTCTATTCAAAAGCCAAATGAATCCTGGGCTGCATCCAAAGGAGTGTGGGCAGCAGGTCAAAGGAGGTGATTCTCCCCCAGTACTCTGCTCTCGTGAGACACCTGGAAAACTGCATGCAGTTCTGGTGCCCTCAATGTAAGGACATGGAACTGTTGGAGCAAGTTCAGAGGCCACAAAGTTGAGAAGAGGACTGGAGCATCTCCCCTATGAAGACAGGCTGAGGGAGTCATGGCTGTCCAGCCTTGAGAAGGTTGTGTGGAGACCTCATCGCAACTTTTCAATATCTGAAAGGGCTACAGGGAAGCTGCAGAGGGCCTCTTTGTTAGGAGCTACAGTGACAGGACAAGGGATAACAGATCAAATTGAAAGAGGGGAAATTTAGGCTGGATATTAGGAAAACGTTTTTCCTGTGAGGGTGGTGAGACACTGGCACAGGTTGCCCAGGGAGGCTGTGGCTGCCCCAACCCTGGCAGTGTTTAAGGCCAGGTTGGATGAAGCCTTGAGCAACCTGCTCTGGTGGGAGGTGTCCCTGCCCATGTCAGGGAGTTGGGATTGGATGATCTATAAGGTCTATTCCAACCCCTAAAATTCTAAGATTCTCTATGCTCAAATCACTGGGTCGCGCTGAGCCGATACCCACGTATCACCGGAACGGGGCCGGGCAACTCGCCAACCGGCGACTCTGAACCTCCGGCCCCACAGCGGCCTGGGGCGCGCAGCGCCGGGACCGGAGATGTCCCATCCCGATCCCGATCCGATGCCGATGCCGATGCCGATCCCATCCCATC
>NW_008667839.1:0-2186 GCF_000695815.1 Acanthisitta chloris
AGCGGAGCACGAGCAGCAGCGCCGTCGTCGGAGATCCGCCCTCGGACCCCGACGGCCCTCAGGTATGTAAAACCGCACGGTCCCGGTGTTCTCCTTGAGCTTTTCCCAACCGTTGTGTTTTTTCCTCGGTTTTCCGCGGGCAGTGTGCTTGGGGAGTGCTGGTCGGTGTCTCTGTGAAGGAATGAGATAATAGGATGATTCCGTTCTCTTAGCACAGGTAGTTAGCGGTGGCACTTGGTTATGCGGTGATCACAGCTCCAGACAATCCCCGGAGGCTTTGTCTACATCTGTTGTGTTGCGTAAAATTGGATAACTTAGCAACTTTGAAGGAGAATCTTACTGTGCAGAAGGACATACGCTAGTTCCGTATGAAGAATTCGGGGAAATAGTACTGTTACTGGCTGTAGCAGATTTTCCCTTAATCATTGAGTTGTCCTGGAACTATATGATCTTTCGTTTTGGACTCAGTTTAGCGGTGAACAGGCATCCTGCTTTACAGTTTGGAAGCAGGAATTGACGCTTGGAGTCTGTAGTGGTGGTTTCTGTGATGGCTTGTTGGTTTTGCTGAGGTTTTTTCCCCTGAAATGTGCGTGTTTTCGACATGAATAGAGAAATTACAGATTATTCCTCCCTGCTGGAGTGTTGGCTTTTTTTGAAACTAATGTTTCTGAAGAAATGGTAGTCCAGGCAGAACTGTTTACTTACGTGAGGCATCGTTTCCCTCTGCAGTACTTTCTCTTGTTTTGTTTTGTTTTCTATGCCTTTTTCTTTTCCATCTTTAAAAGTAGTTCCCCATTTTCCTTCTTTTCTCTTTTTTTCCCATTCCTGATCTGTCTTCCCGACACTCGATCCCTTGATCGTGGAAGTGTAGAATGCAACCTAAAAGTTTAAAAAAAAAAGCCGTTAAAAATAGCCCTCTTTTAAAGTGTTCAGCTGTATTTGTCTTTTCCTGTCTCACAGTATTTTGTTTGAATATTTTCGAACCAAACTGAAGATTGAAAATTATGTGAATGCTAATCTAAAAACATCAAATATTTACACAGTGATTTCTGATAAGATGAAAGCATTTTCCAGGTCTTTCAAGCATCAAACATTTACACAGTGTTTTCTGATAAGAAGAAAGCATTTTCCAGGTCTTTCAAGCTATTGAATTAATTGTTTAAGTGTTCATGTGTGTAACCTGTACAAATTTTAAATTTATGTGGCTTCTTAAGAAGGGAAATCACCCTTTAAAAAAAATCCCAAACTGATGTCTCTCTGCAGTCAACACCTATTTGACGAGTGTGAGCCTCAAAACAAGACCTTAAGTGGATGGACCAGTTTTGATTCTTGCTGTACTTATAAGCTATTTGCTCTGCAGTTTTCGGGCAAACAAGCAGATGATTCTGGCCAGGTTCAATGCAGATGCTTCATGCCTCATGGATAGTTGCTGTACAGTCAGTACAGAGTGATCAAATGACCTGAAACCGGGGAGAGGATGATTATTGAGCTGAGGGGAGCCTCCTCCTGTGCAGTGCTAATAGGAGAGTCTTTTAGGGAGAGCTACCAGAGCGCCAGACAAGTGGTGGAATAACCCACCTTCCCCAGAGCTCTACGGGTTTCAGATTGTTAGGGTTTTCAGTCTCGGTGGATCCACTTCGACTTGTTCTGCCTTTAAACGTCTTATCTCAGTCAGTGGTGCTGGAGTAGTTATTTTAACATATACGGTGTTCCGTATTAACTGAAAAAAAATTAATGTCCCTGCTCCTTGTCTTAATTAGCTTTGCTTCTCGAGCGCAGGTGTGCCTGTCTGATTATCCTGTGTTGTGTCTTAGAGCCTCTGATGGCTGCTGTGCAAGTAATTCAAGAACGGTGCTAAAAATTTCGTGTATTACGGTTTGGGTTTTTTTACTAAGAAGGTAGGACTTAGAATATTCTACACGTTAAAACTAAGAAAGAAATTATCTTACTTAAGGTGTACCACCATAATAAAAACATTTTCCCGTGCGGTAAAAATAGCAGAATCACGCAACACCTCTACCTTCCTACCAGTCGCGATCAGCTGGAGCATCAAAGATTCAATGGGATGGAGAAAAGCCGCGGCCTGAGGTCTACTTCGGACGGAATCCTATCTCTCCGTGGTCACTGTGCCGTCCCCCGACGTGGTTCAGGAAAGTTGGGCAGCTCTCAGGGCCTGCAGTGCCGAG
>NW_008667840.1:0-781 GCF_000695815.1 Acanthisitta chloris
CAGTTCCATGTCCTTCTTATGCTGAGACCATCATAACAGTACACAGCACTCCAGGCGGGGTCTCGTAAAAGCAGAGGAGAGATGGAGAATCACCTCCTCTGACCTGCTGGCCCACACTCCTTTTAATGCAGCCCAGGACATGTCTGGCTTTCTGGGCTGCAAGTGCACACTGCCAGTTCACATTGAGTTTTTCATCAACTGTGATGCCCAAGTCCTTCTTTGCAGTGGTTCTCTCAGTGACTTCTCCCCCCGGACTGTAGGTGTGCCTGGGATTACCATGACCCAGTTGTAGGACCTTGCACTTCATTTTCTTGAACATCATGAGTTTGGCATCAGCCCACCTCTCAAGCCTGTCAAGGTCCCTCTGGATGGCATCCTTTCCCTCCAGCACATAAATATATGTGTGCTGTAGTGTGAAAGTAGACCAGGTAAGTATCACAGAATCATAGAATGTTAAGGGGTTGGAATGGACCTTAAAGATCAGTATTGGCAACATTACTGACCCCTGAGGGACACCACTGGTCTCCACATGAACAATGAGCTGTTGACCACAACTCTTTTCATGTGACCATCCAGCCAGTTCTTTATCCATGATGGTCCATCCATCCATTTAGCGTCTCTAAATCCATCCATTTAGAGACAAGGATGTCATGTGGAACAGTGTCAAGCACTTTGCCTAAGTCCTGGTAGATGGTATCAGTTGCTCTAACCCATCCACCAATGCTGCAGCCAACATCATAAAATTTTGCCATTTTGTCAGGCATGATTTGCCCTTTGTAAA
>NW_008667841.1:0-2441 GCF_000695815.1 Acanthisitta chloris
TATCATATGTCACTGCAGTGATACTTTGTGGTCTCACCCGAGTTTTATGTTTGAAAATGCTATTTAAAGAAGCCTGGAAGATAGCATATTAGGCAGCTTTAAAAGCAGGTTGGAGTGTGGGGTGGACTTAAATTCGATGTAAATGAAAGGGTAAAAAAAACCAAAAAACAAACCCAAACCAAAACAAACCACATAGTTTTCATTTAGGAAAAAAATATACAGTTAAACAGACACACATACAAATGTGCAATCTTAGATTCTGGTCAGTATTTAAAAGCAGTATAATCAACAGGAAGGAGCACTTACCTATTGAAAAGGATGGTTTAATAATATATATTTATATATATTGGCTTTATGTCTTCCCAATAAAATGTACACAAAATACCCCCTTCGTTCAGATTAGCTCCCATATTAGCCTGGGTAAGAAAAAGCATTCTAAAGAGTGGAGGAAAAAATGTATAAAAATGTTGAAAGAACCTACAGTTCCTTATTAGGCGAAGATACAATATTTATTCCTTGTCTCCTGGGATGAAGCTCCTCTATCTATTGTCCTCCCAGTTCTCAGTGCTGATGCTTAATTTTCAAAACTTCTATATTACCAAGGGACCTACGACATCAGCCAAAGAAATACCCAGCAAGTACAAAATCTGATCCAGGGAGCAGCTTTTGTGCAGAGGGAAAATTTTGTTCCTACAGGTTTTTAAGGAGGTGCATGGAAAAGCGAGAGATCTGATCTATGCAGATACATTGCAAATTCTCTCTGTCTGTAGAGATTTTTTTCTAAAAAAAATTGGGGAAATACATGAACTTTGGATTTTTCAAATTTTTCCTTTTTTTTTTTCATTTTTTCCTTAAATTTGGAGAGGGGACTTTTATCCAGAGTTGGGGTTTTTTTCCTCTTTTTTTTTTTTTTTTTTCGGAGAACCAAAAAATGTCAACTACCTTTCCAGGTCTCGTCCACGATGCAGAGGTATTTTGTGTGTGTGAGTGTGTGTGTGTGTGTGCGCGCGTGTGTGGATGTGTGTGTGCGTGTATGTGTGCATATGTGTGTGTGGATGTGCCTGTGTGGTTGTTTCCATTTTTTTAAAATCCATATTGGACCGTTACATTTAATTATAATCCGGCTTCAGAGATAACTTAAAGAAGTATAGAGAGAAAATTCGTTATGACATCTGTCGCCAGCAAGGGCAACTCATTACCACGTTAAAACCGTTGCCAGAACGAAAATCAGAATAATACCCCTAATAATATAATGAAGTGGAGAGAAATCACCACCAGCTCGCCAGGAATGGGGAGTTCTCGCTAAAAAGCAGGACTCTCCTTTCTTTCGAAACGCAGGGAAAGGAGGGGGGGAAAATTTGGATCTGATTCGTTATTTTAAAAAGAAAGAAAAATAGGGGCTCAAAAAAAAAAGAAGGGAAGGAAGGAAGGAAGAAAGGAAGGAAGGCAAGCAAGCGGCAAAGCTTTCTCAATGTATAACGCTGTAACATAGGGACGGGACGCGTGTGTATTCTCGGTAGTTTCCTCTGTTTGATGACTTTTTTTTTGTGTCAGCCCCAGATATTACAGCTGTGATCAGGAGGTGGATGGATGGACAGATAGATAGATAGATAGTTTTTATTTCAGTGCGTGGATTCCTTTCGCTTGACGGTATTAAGGGCAGGCTGGGCTGTTTATGATTTTTTGAACAGACCTTTATGGCACCAGCCCAAGGTAGGAAAGGATCTTTTGTTGCTGGGGTTGCCGCTCGCAGGCTTAGACGCTTCTGCAGGGGGAGAAGCTATGCAGGACAGAGTGCTTGGAAGAACCGTACCCTGGGTTTTCAATGACAAACCTCCAGTTTTGGGGTCTTCTTTTCACTTCTTCCTTTCAGATACGTCATGACGGATCAAACAGTTACCGTTTGATGCAGCTTGGATGCCTGGAATCTGTGGCCAACTCGACTGTCGCCTATTCCTCCTCGTCTCCTCTCACTTACTCTACCACGGGCACCGAGTTCGCCTCCCCGTACTTCTCCACTAACCACCAGTACACCCCACTGCACCACCAGTCCTTCCACTACGAGTTCGAGTTCCAACACAGCCACCCGGCAGTCAACCCCGACGCTTACTCCTTGAACTCTCTCCATCACTCCCAGCAGTACTACCAGCAGATCCACCATGGAGAACCCACTGATTTTATTAACCTGCACAATGCGCGGGCGCTCAAGTCCTCTTGCTTGGACGAGCAGAGGAGAGAGCTGGGGTGCTTAGATGCTTACCGCCGCCACGACCTGTCTCTTATGAGCCATGGATCCCAATATGGGATGCATCCAGATCAAAGACTCCTGCCAGGACCAAGCCTCGGGCTTGCAGCCTCGGGAGCAGACGATTTGCAGGTAAATAGCATGCGATCTCCTTTCGAGATACCTTCTTCTCCCCTCCCCCTGCCCTGGACATTCC
>NW_008667842.1:0-375 GCF_000695815.1 Acanthisitta chloris
ACTTGCTCCAACAGTTGCATGTCCTTCAGATCCATCTGAATCTCTGAAGCATCAAACTTCCTCTGTGTCTATCAGCAAAAAAACCTGATAGCTGCTTCTCTCAATCTCTTCCCAGGACCTCAACTGCCCACTGCCAGCTCCTGAACCACCTCTGAATGAGCCTGCCGAGGCAGAGCCCTCTACATTCCCAATGCCAACAGAGGTAAACCAACCTCCCTTTGCCAGGGCTGTGGGTAAATCACCAGAGAGCTTTCTGGCTTTTGCATGTGCTTTCACCTGATTTTGTGTGATGAATAGATAGATAGATAGATAGATAGTTAGATAGATAGATAGATAGATAGATAGATAGATAGCTAGCTAGCTAGCTAGATAGAT
>NW_008667843.1:0-11294 GCF_000695815.1 Acanthisitta chloris
TCTCCAGCCACTCTGTCCACAGCCTGTGGCACTGCATGGATTGTTATGGCCGAAGTGCAGGACCAGCACTTGGCCTTGTTGAACCTCATCCCATTGGAATCAGACCATCTCTGCAGCTTACCCAGGTCCCTCTGCAGAGCCCTCCTGCCTTCCAGCAGTTCGATACTTCCCCCCAACTTTGTGTCATCTGCAAACTTGCTGATGGTAAGCTCAATTCCTTCATCTAACTCATCAATACAGATATTAAAGAGAACCGAGCCCAACACTGACCCCATGGAACACCACTAGTGACTGGCCACCAACTGGATGCGGCACTGTTCACCATCACTCTTTGGGCCATCCAGCCAGTTCTTAACCCAGCAGAGAGTGCCCCTGTCCAAGCTGTGGGCTGCAGCTTTTTCAGGAGTAAATTCATCAGATTCACCATCTCTTTGCAGGAGGCATCACTGCATCTTATTTCATTACCTCCTCTATGGATGTATTTTTAACAGAAAACTGAGAACTATAGTCCCCTATAATGAGAGAAATTGTGTCAGAAGTGGGGACTTGAAGAAGTATCAAATAACATATGCAACTAACCATATGCAGATACAACTAAATATATGAAGATTGAGTGCTGGAAGCTGGCATTGTGTCATTCCAGTGACAGGGCACATGTCTGTGATGCAAGTCACCAGTCCCAGAGCTGGACTATTGCCTGAATCTGCCCTGTAGCCTTATGAGGCAATTCGATCCTGACATACATAGATGGAAGTGAAATAGTACAATCTGAAGGAAGGATGGCAAGAATTCTCTAAGCTGCAGCTAAGTGGCCCAAAATACTCTCATCAGAGCAGATCGTGGTCCTCTATGATTTGAGTCTAAAGCTCTAGAGAAGGACTATTGTATTTCTCCTTTTACAGTTCTGTAATCATCACCCCAGATAACCCACATTTCCATAAAATCAGAGACAGGAAAGGAATTACAACAGAGAGAGAAAACAGACCATAGGGAATTACGGGGAAGGGGGTTAATGCAGGAATTGAAACAGTCAATGGATACTGAAAAACTGCTGAGAGAAGAAGCATCTAGGTTAAAATTTTCCTTGCATTATTTACATATATAAATACGTAATGTGCACTGACACTATGGCATGGGTTTAGGGTTGTTTTTTAGTTTGTTAGTTTTTGTTTATTATATTTTTTGTTTTCTGAATAATCTGAAGCATATATTTATGAAGATGTATTTTTTCCCCTTGAGCTCTGCTGTGTAGGAGTCAGTACCCTGTAGTTGCTCCCAAGTGACCAGGAGACTGATAAGGGTTATTGGATATCCTGAAGGAATTTGGGAAATGCCATCCATCTATGATCTCTCTAAAGGTCTGGGGAAATGTGCTTGCATTCCAGTTCTGATAACAAGATTATGTAGTCTCCTACAAAATATATGCAGTAGTATCTCCCAGGCCTGTGCCCGGAACGCCAATCATAATCATGCAACTAAAAAAAAAATCTTATTCTACAAGGAAGATTTTTCAGGTGTGCCCTGGCAATGGTGAGAACTGGATTATGGTTGCTTTTAAATGAAACTGAGTTCTGGCAAATAGAGACATGCAACTCCTATATGTTCTAGGAAGAACAAATTATCTTCTGCAGGAATATATTGGCACTTATTTGTTTTAGCACCTATGATATGTCATACAGCAGAATCAGAGTTGAACCACTTAGTTCAATAGTTTTCCACGTTTTATTACTGAACTTCAAGACAAAGACCACTTTGATAAACATCTTTGATTTTTTGATATTCTAATTATATTTTGCATTCTTCATTCATTTATTCTTTTCACATATAAAGCTTGCCATAGGTTAATTTGGTTTTTTTTCAGTTTTCTTCTGTGATTTCATCACAACTGCTGTTTTATTAGCAAAACACTGCTAATTCAGATACTCAGGCTTAGATCAGTCACAAGATCTCCCACTGTTTTGCTTCCTTTTTTTTTCCTCTCTGGATCTCAAACAAGTTTTACATGTTTTCTTTCACTGAGCATGTACTTACTTCTTCAGAAAGTTTCATAGTCTACTCTTCCTGAACTCAGTGAAAGCTAAAAATTGCCAAATGCAATTGATCAAGATAAGAAAACCTGGTTGTTTTTCTTTTCAATGGCACTCAGTGCCTTCTAAAACCAAATGAACTATTGTTTACAAGCCACTTGTTTTCATGTATCTGTGTGAGTTTCAGTTCCATTGAAACTCTTAGCTTTGCTGTCCTTCTTTCAGATAATTTTGATTTCTTATTACCCTGTTGTGGTTTAACCCTAGCCAGCAGCCAAGGCCCACACAGCCACTTGATCACTACCCCACCAGCAGGATGGGGAAGAGAATTGGAAGGGTAAGAGCTAGAAAAATCATGGGTTGAGATAAAGGCAGTTTAATAGGGATTTCATATGGAGTATCCCTTTGGACAGTTTGTGTCACCTATCCCGGTTGTGTCTCCTTTCAAGCTCCCATGCACCCCCAACTTCCTTGCCAGTGTGGCAATATGGAAAGTAGAAAAGGCCTTGGCTTTGTGTGAGCTCTGCTCAGCAACAACAAGAGCATCTCTATATTATATTTACTGTGCTGGTTACTTGGGAAGACAAATGACACCACTCCACATGTCCCCCCTTCCTCCTTCTTCCTCCCACTTTATATACCGAGTATGATGTCATATGGTATAGAGTATCCCTTTGGACAGTTTGTGTCACCTATCCCGGTTGTGTCTCCTTTCAAGCTCCCATGCACCCCCAACTTCCTTGCCAGTGTGGCAATATGGAAAGTAGAAAAGGCCTTGGCTTTGTGTGAGCTCTGCTCAGCAACAACAAGAGCATCTCTATATTATATTTACTGTGCTCAGCACAAATCCAAAACACAGCCCTAAGCTAGCCACTGTGAAGAAAGTTCTACCCAGCCCAAACCAGCACATACTCCTATTGCCCTGCAGTAGTCAATAAGAGCTTTGGACCTGAAGTGATTTGAACTGTTATTTGGAAACAGGATAGTAAGTCCTGGTTAACAAAAGATAAACCTCAACTATATCCTTTTGCCTGGGTTTTCCGGTGTCTGGAGGAAAAGTATAAAATCCCCAGCACATTTGATCTTGTAGGAATGAGAAAACTTTCCTGCCCATAAGGCTGGTAAAGGTTGGGAAATAAAGCAAACTTTGCACTCAGTAAAGTAAGGGAAATTACAGTAATTTGCTTGAACTGTAGCCCTGTGCTGTTAGCTGGGAGTTCACACTCAGTCTGCTCCCAGCTTCCAGCTAGCCCATGTATTTGATCTAGAGCTGTGAGGAATGGCAGCAGTGTTGGCTTTTAAGAGGAAAGAAGTGCTGGTAGAACTTAATCTCAAGGCTAAAAAATGTGGAAGAATTTTTTAGGGTCCTTTAAACTAAGTTATAATCATGATAACACCATTCATCATAGCACCATCCCCCCCTGTCAAGCCATCCCCTTTAAACACAACTCTTCCTGCTGGATAAAGCCATTCAATGAAAGATTTTATTACTGCTGTCTGTACTATTTTTCCAGGGTGCTACCATAATAGAAATCAACACAGAGAAATCGGTAATAATCACACATGTTTCATATTGGTTCCCATGTGGAAAACATTTCAAAGGTGTCAGTGCCTGGAAAACCTGATGGTTTCATTGAATACCAGAATGAAACTCCAAGGCAAACCCTGAGGAGAGATTAACACTTGGAAGTATAAAATTCAGGTAGTAATGAGAAGCCAGGTGTTCACTGTCAAGGATTCCAAGTTTCCCTAATTATGGGCAAGTATCTGACTTTAACTGCCTCTCTCAGGTGAGCTAGTAATCCTTTGTTGACAAAGATTTATAAAGAGAAAAAAATAACAATAGGAAAAGAAAAGAAATATGCCTCTGTTTGCTGCTATGGAGAAAATATTATACAGGCAGCACTGTTTCTAACTAAATTAAGACGAGAGAGGGATTTGGAAGTCGTGTTGCACCCACAGTGATCATTCTGCAAATTGCAATATGGATCTAGAATTTCATGTTAATTACATTTTATTTGAAAAGTGCTGCACTACACAGTATTTTCCACAGCAGTGGAGGCTTGATTCTGCTCTCAATTATGTAGGTGTAAAGTGGAGTATCTCCAGTGAAGCTAATGAAGTTAGAGTAGTTTAACACTGCAATGAGGAAGATTACAATAAGGCCCTAGAGCCTGCAATATTGCTACTGCAGTTAATGATCATTACTGCAGAATGCTGTAGTCTGGTAATTATTTCATTCTTGCAGGTAGAAAAATACACAAAACTGGAACTGATTGTGTCTGTAAGAGAAATAGTCCAAAATTCTCCAAACTAACATTGTGTCTCCAAATTACGTTGTATGTTCCTTTTTGTGTGTATTGTGGTTCTGTGTAGAGGGGACTGTGTTCAGATTTTGAGGAGACTGATTTAAAAGGCTGAATGGAAGTTGAGTATCAAAGTGGCAAAACTGTGCCTTCTGTTTCATTAATCTTTTAGGTTACTCTGATGTCTATTGTCATTATGTGGAGAGACCATTACTTTTGCTTCTTTTGGAGCACCTTGGTACAGACTTTTACATGCAACAATTCAGTCAGTCCTAGTCCAAACCGCCTTCCAAGTCTTAGTTTACCAATCACAGCATTAAATGCCAGTCAGGCTTTCCTGAGCACCATGTGAGGGTATGTTTAGGGCCATAAAGTGGACCCAAGTTCTGGCTCCTTGAATGTTGAGTGGAGCAGGCCCAGGTGAGACTTTGTGCTGGCAGCCAAGGACAACAGTGGGTATCTTGGGTTCATTCCTTCCTGGGCAGTTCTGGACACAGAAGCTACATCTGTGCTGGTAAACTAACCTAGACTGGCAGTTTATGCTCAAGCACTGATATGTGACCATCCATAGATAAACTGCCAGCAAGGTCCTTGCAATGGGTTTAGCCAGCACATTATCTCATCTGGAGATGGATGGGAACAGAATATGTAACAAGAATTATCCCCAAAAAGCAGTTAGGATATGGGCATCCTGTTTAGGGGTGTCTTGACTGTGTATGAATATAGGCTGGGCCACGCCACTTGGCTTCAGAACCTAGAGAAGATCTCTAGCCTAAGGAAGATCTCTAGCCTAAAAAAGATCTCCAGTTTTCTCACATCTGCCTAGCTGTAGCATATTATAGATGAATCTGGAGCAGAGGTAAGTCCTAACTGACCCATCTTACTTTTTCCTCAAAGCACTGTGGAGCCAAACTCAGGTGCTTACCTGGTATCCTTGGGGTACCCACTGGCTATTGTTGAGGAGATGAATTGTGTGCCTTATGGCACTAGGATATTCCACATTGGCAGGCCTGGATACTCTGTGCCTGCTGACAGCATCCAGCTGGCCCACTGCCTGAGCCACTCTGAGCCACCAGCCCAAATGTCATGGAGTCATAGAACCATCAAGGCTGGAGGACACTTCTAAGATCATTGAGTCCAACCATTAACCTGTCACTCTGCAGTAACCCGTAAAGTCTAAACCGTGTCCTCCAGTGCCAGATCCAGATGCCTCTTGAACACTTCCAGGGATGGTGACGCCACCACCTCCCTGGGCAATCTATTCCAGTGCCTGACCCACTCTAACTAGGAAAACATCTTTCCTAACATCTAATCTGGATCTCCACTGTCTCAGTTTATGACCATTCCCTCTAGTCCTTTCACTGCAGGCATGGTAAAAGAGACCATCCCTCACCTCTCTACAGCCCCTTTCAGGCAGTTGTAGAGAGCAATGAGGTTGCCCAGGTGCCACCTTTTCTTAAGGCTAAACAAACCCAATTCCTTCAGCCGTTCATCATATGACATGCTCTCCAGACCTTTTATGAGGTCTGCACTTCACTAGACACACTCCAGCACCTCAAAGTCATTTTTAAAGTGAGGGGCCCAAAACTGAACACAGTACTCGAGGGATGGGCTCATCAATGACAGGGGGGTGATCATTTCCCTAGTCCTGCTGGCCACACTATTCTTGATACAGGCCAAGATGCCATTGGCCTTCTTGGGCACCTGTGCACACTGTTGGCTTATATTTAGCCAGCTGTTGACCAGAACTCCTAAGCCCCTACCTAGAGAGTCCTCAGCACCAGGGGAACAAGGGTTCAAGGGAGCTCTAAGCAGACTGATGGCAGCATTGATGTGAGTTGAGGGTCTCAGGACATGGGCTTCTGCCTTTTTGTGGAACTGACCAGATCAGGTACAACCTCAGTGTAGCCTTGGAGTAAGTGTTGTGAAGGAAAATGGCTGGATTAAGGCACCTAGCATTTTAAATCATACTTCAGCATAGTCTAAGTGTATATCCAGTGTCAGCCTCTTTGTTAGTATAGTCATCTGTTATATATACATATTCCCCATAGACTTTTTTTCAGAAAGGGCTATTTTTTGTGACTGTATCTCCTAAAAAGCTTCCACAATCTGAACATCAATGTTTATAATGAATTTTGATCATATGACAACGTATCAGTGGCAACAGGAGAACAGATAATTTGAAAAGCTCTTACTAAAAGATTCAGACAAACTGTTTTCAGCAACACTGCAGTCCAGGTGTAGGCAGATTTCATAACTCTAACATGTGCTACAGTTGGAGGGAGCCTTCAAAGACATAAGGAGTGCAAAGGTGCCCATATCAATTCTTCTAAGAGAGGTGAGGTTGTCTTTATGTGTCCTTCAGGCCCCTGGAGATTTACCACCTTCATACTTTACACTGGGGGTGGCAAGTCCAGAAATTGTTCTGTAGCTGTTCTTAGACAGGCACACTTCTGCTGTTCTGTGTTTGGAGGTGTTGAAATGCTGCTGACTTGTTTGTCACAATATTACTCCTAATGCCTTTTAAAAATTACTGTGTGTTGTCTGCTCTCCCTTCTCTCTCAAGTGATGGTGAATTAGATGGGGAGCATGGAAAGAGGTGGATTCAAACAGCCTTTGCAAACAGCTTTGGGAGGAGGCAGGCAGAGACTAGGACAGTTTTACACTGTAGGGTATTCCTTTTCCTTTGCCTTCCTCTGAATAGAAGTCTACTTCACCTCTCCCCAAACAGAACAACAACAAAAATAATCTCATCAGGCAAAGGTTTATAAATTTCTTGTCATTAGGCACTTGTCAAGTACCCAAGCAACTGAATTCTGAGAGGCTCATCCCGAAAGGGAAGCCAGCTTTATCTGCGGGATAAATGCAGCTTGTCCTCGGGAAGGACATCACAGTTCAGCTCAGAAGCACAAGCTGGAAAAGGCGTAGTGCACTTGTTCATCATGTAATCTATCTCCTAGGATGCACAACTTGAAAAGAGTTTGTATGTCACTGCAATATGTCGCCTGGTTTATCTTCTAGACAGACTCCATGTATCATGTTGATGAATTGGGCAATGCAGAGGGCCAATTCCCTTCTACTGAGGTGAGTGGAAGCTGCATGGCTCCTGATACCAAAGCTAGAGAATTATTCTATCTCTAGACAGTGGAGATCCAGACTATCATAGCTGAATGCATGCCAGGCTTCTTTTATTCTCCTGGACAGATCTCTTGGGGAACTACAGAGCTGAAGAGTGACTGGGTTTCCATAGCAGAAGAGAGGATGATAGCACCACTTGCTCAGCAGCACACCATGTATCACAAACAGATAGGTGGCATTGAAATTTGGGGAGCAGTCTAACTGCAGGTGCAAGAGGCTCTGTGTTCAGGGAAAACAACCCCCCCCTTGTTTTGCTGGACCAATTGCTCAGGGTTTATCCTTCTTGCTATTTGTCCTGAAGGGTTGCTTAAGGCATTACTGTAACATAAACAATTATTAATAATGATTCAGCAGATATGTGACTCTGTGTAAAAAGAAACAAAACCAAATAAGGCTAATCTTTTGCAATACTACTTGCAGTTTCCTATAAGGACTGGTATGTATCTTCCAGCCATAAAATAATTAAATCTTACTGCTTTCCAGTGGTGAAGGAGCTGAACACCAAGGCTTACATGGCTAATATCTTTGGAGGTCTGGGTCCAAATATTAAGATCATATTTTACTAAAATGGCTTTTTTTTTCTCATTTTTTGTTTGAATACTCAAACAAAACAATTTCAAAGCCTGTTCAGTGTCAGTGAAGTGAACAGCACTCAGACACCTGGACTC
Organism: Acanthisitta chloris; assembly: GCF_000695815.1. Taxonomy (NCBI): domain Eukaryota; kingdom Metazoa; phylum Chordata; class Aves; order Passeriformes; family Acanthisittidae; genus Acanthisitta; species Acanthisitta chloris. Next base: position 8,140 of record NW_008667843.1, read on the forward strand.
TATTGCATTTGTTCCTCACATTTGTGGAGTGAGTGTAGCAGTGGCCATTTTCTTCCTCTGGAATCTGAAGCTTAACACTGAGCAGCATGTCCAAGCAGCTGCTGACCAGCACACAGCTCTTGGTGTAGCCCATCTGCAGCACTGTGCTGTGTCCATGTCTGTTGTCTCTCAGGGTCTCACAAGATGACCTCATGTGCAGTCTCCTGCTGGGGTTTCTCCAGCAGCACTTGATGTTTGCCCCAGTAGCATTCCCTTGCCATAACGCAGGTACAATATTGCCTTGTGTGATATATGAACGATTTGCACCTTCACAGATGGATATTGTGCCTAATGGATAGAGTTGTTCAAATGTAGTGAATGCTACTAACCAGTGGGTTCTGCAGGACTGCCCATGGCAGCTTTCCACTTCGTGTTTGGGAATGTGTGAGAGAGTAAATCTGGATGGATATGGGTAGAGGGTTATAGGGGGTGCAGGATTTTGTGGCTAAGTCTCTTTTGCCACTGACAGTGTTCTCATATCACAGACATAGCTCTAACCCCCAACACATCCCTAGTGTTTGGCTAACAAACACATTAAATTTTGCTTCTGTTCTATCAGAAAACAAGGAGTAAACCCAAATACAGCTTGGAGAAGGAGGCTGATAAGTCACTAATTCCATCTGAATTCAGCCTGGTGATGCAGAGAGAAGACTGTGTGGCCAAGAAGAAAAGCACTGTGTATATCAAAACACACATGAAAAAAATTAGCTTGAGAATGGGAGATGCTGAACATTAAGAGAAAAAAACTAAGGTAATAGAAACAAAGATAATGAAAAATAAGCAGCTACAGCCAGATTCAGATGCTGTCTCTCCTATTAGAGATAACTTAACCAACATGTGTTGCCCCACTGGAAAGGTATATAGGCAGGTGTGACTCAGGATCTGTTCAAATGCAGCCTTTTCTCTCCAAGCTGAACATAAAAATATAGAAGTGAATTACTTTATACTGTACAAGAATTAGTAATTTCAAGGGGCTGATTCCAACATGCCTTAGGGGTTTAGCCATGGAAATCCCACTGACCTTCCGTAGTGCTTGTGCACCTACATTACTCAGGAGCTTTAGAAAATCTGTGTGTACGTACTAGGCTCAAGGGAAAAATCCACTGCTATTATAATAATGATTTTGAGATCCTGTTATGTACTCAATTTTACACAAATTTGCACAATAGTATTTGTCAGGTCAAGGTTGTTGCCATCAAAGAGGAAAGTTGAAATTGGTGTGAATTACTGAGACTTGACATTGTACTTTGTACATTGTACTTTGAATTACGACTTTTCAGAGTCACATCTGGATTCTGTGCTGTTTACAAACTGCTTGAAAAAGCTGAGCTGCGAATATGTGCAGTTAGTTCAGTTTGTCAAACACAGGTTTAGAATTTCTCTGTCCTTAAACCGTGATTATTTATGTAACAGGCATGTTGGCCAACAAAAAGAATGAAAGCTGATGGGCATGAAAACAACCAGTCTGCTCCTACTTGATTCTTGCTTGCAGGGGTCCCAATAGGAGCTAGAAGAGGACTGCATAAATTGTGAAATGAAAGGTGCATAATTAGTACATGCCAGAAATGATCATTTGTGGGGTTACTTAATGCTACAAATCCCCACATGGTGGTGAGGTTGTGAAAGAAAGGGCATAAATCACAGAAATCACAGAATGGGTAAGGTTGGAAGGGACCACAGTGGGTCATCTGGTCCAATCTCTCTGCTCAAGCAGAGCCATCCTAGAGCATGTGGCACAGGATTGCATCCAGATGGTTCTTGAATATGTCCAGTGAGGGAGACTCCACAACCTCTCTGGGCAACCTGTTCCAGTGCTTGGTCACCCACACAGTAAAAAGTTCTTCCTCATATTGAGGTGGAACTTTCTGTGCATCAGTTTCTGTCCACTACCTCTGGTCCTATTGCTTGGCACCACTGAGAAGGGCCTGATCCACCCTCTAGACCCGGTCCCCTCAGATTCTTATAGACATTGATGAGGTCCCCTCTCAGTCATCTTTTACCAAGACTGAACAGGCCCAACTCCCTCAGACTATCAGAGAGATACTCCAATCCCTTAATCATCTTCGTAGCCCTCTGTCAGATCCACTCCAGGAGCTCTTGTACAGAGAAGCCCAGAACTGTACACAGTACTCCGGATGCAGGCTCTCTTGGGCTGAGTGGAGGGGCAGGATCACTTCCCTTGACTTGCTGGCAGTGGTCTTCTTAGTGCACCCCAGGAGAAAGAATGAACTCATTCTTTCTGAATGCTACTGGAGTGTGTGTGCCCATGCTCTGGGACCATGTGGTTATTGGTACTGAGTGTGGACTAGTGCATCAAGTTACCAGTTTAACCTTAAAATGCAGAATAACTATAAGAAGACATAGCTATATGGATTATGCACACCCAAAGATAAGTTAAGGGAGGATTGCATTTAAAACAAATTACAGCTGGGAAATGAGGCAATCAGAAGTGTGAATGTATCAGTATCATGACAGCCACATGCCTTAATCTGATACCTTCGGGCGTTTCCACTGGCACATGTACTGTGAGAACTATTATTTGACAAAAAGTAATGGTTCTCCAAAGGGTACCTACATCATTTATCAAGTGGCATGGACGGAAATTGCTGGATGAGGCAGATGAGCAATAATTAGTTTTAACTTTTTTTTCTTAAGAAATGACTATTTTGTTATGCTGTGCTGGCCAGACCTCTCTCTAATGACTAAATCTATTCAACAATCTAATCTAAACTTGATGTGGAGGAGGGGGGGATAGAGCTGCCCTCAGAACCTTGCTAAGTTGGCTCAACCAGCACATTAGGCATCAGAGAGTCACTCAGAGGGAAGTGGGTTCAGCTAAATACTGCATTTCACAGTCCGTTAGGGTTTGCCACTCTCAGTGCTCCTCAAAAGCAGTACCAGCAGCAGGCAAAGACTGGATAAAGAATTTTCAGTGCCATGATTTTTCTTTTGGCAACTGCTACTCTCTTATCAACTCAGTACCTTGCAAATACATAGTAAGCTTTACAATGATAAAGGGAAAGATAAGTGTTATTATCCATATACAATGGAAGAGGATCTAAATATACAGTGCCACCAATTTTGTGTACTTTTCATAGAATCATAGAATTAACCAG
>NW_008667844.1:0-4772 GCF_000695815.1 Acanthisitta chloris
TGCCAGAGAGAAGAAATCAGTGCCTGCTGGCCCTTCACTTCCCCTCGTGAGGGAGTTGTCTACAGCAGTGAGGTCTCCCCTCGGTTTCCTCTTCTCCAGGCTGAACAAACCAAGTGACCTCAGTTGCTCCTTGTATGGCTTTCCTTCAAGGCCCTTCATCATCTTCATCGCACTCCTTTGGATGCCCTCAAATAACGTAATATCTTTCTTACATTGTGGTGCTCAAAAGTGCCCGCAAAAAAAGAGCACTGTACACAGAAAAAAAGCACTGTACATCTTGTGGTGCTCTGCTTCTTATTTAATTCAATTTATTCCTACATTTTAAATGTAAATGGAATGACCAAACAATTTTCTGTCTGCTGAGCCAATATCCCATGGCATTTAGGGACAGCTTGTACACAGGTCTTTGGAAATAACCAGAAGGTACATATTGAAGCAGTGCACTGGAATCAGAAATTAAACGAAGTGATGAAGTGAAACTAACATCAGTAAAGACAGGTGAGAAAAAATTAGCAAGTGGAAGAAGGTGAGCTACATACAACCCCATGCAGCGCTACAGACTGGGGGAAGAGTGGCTTAAAGCTGAGTCCTAAAATGAGACAGGGGAGACTCAGATTAGATGTTAGGAAAATTTTTTTCACTGTTAGTGTGGTCAGGCACTGGAATAGATTGCCCAGGGAGGTGGTGAAGTCACCATCACTGGAAGTGTATAAGAGGTTTCTGGATCTGGAGCTGGAGGTTATGGTTTAGGGTTTAGGGGTTACAGCACAGTGTCTGGTTAACGGTTGGACTTGATGATATTGGAGGTCTCCTCCAACTTTGATGATTCTATGACTCTATACAAGGCAAAATGGAAACTGTTGCAAAAGAGGCATGTAATATGTAACTTTGGAAACAGTGATTTACACAGAAGCCTAGTCCCTGGGTGTGCCCAGGACTGAGGAAATAGGAGACTGGCACCAGGCTGATGCTGTTCCCCCATGGCACTGTGGTATCAGAGAGTAGCCCAACTGCCCAGAGGACAGAGTTCTGGATTCCTGCAGCCCCTCATTAATGGTTGTTCATCCCTGTGTCAGAACCAGTGTAGAGTTTGAGGCAGGTCTGCACTGCAGATGAGGAAGCAGTTTGATAATACATATAGGAAACCTAACTAGCAGTAACGCCTTTAGTCAATGTGCCAGTAAAGGGTCAGCTGAATGGGCTGGTCCTGGGAATTCAGAAAGACGTTCCGCACTATGCTGAAGCCTGAGCCAATACACCTCCTCTGTCATTGCAGCTCAAACAAGTTCAGGTCTGCCTGCACAGGTGGCAATCATGTCTCTGATTGCAGCCTGGGCTTATTCTTCAAACAAGCCTATGGCTGTTTCAGTGTATTAGTTACAAAATAAGACAAAGTGAACATGTCCAAAATGTCATTGAGCCTTTCCCATCACCCAGCCATATTTAGTGTCCTGTAATGGTTTCAGGGTGAATTAAATCTATGATGTGTTTTCCATCTCTGATTTTTAAGATTTAGTAATACATAATACATGCCAGAAATAGAAAATATTGAATTATTAGATACAGCATTTCAGGTTTCCTCAGGCTATGTAAAAAATTAAATCAAAGTATGCTGTAGTTTTCCCACAGTCAGAGGAAAGTCCCAAGGCAAAATCATTCCCTCTAACCTACTTTTCTATTTCTAGTATGTATTTTACAAATAACTTTTGCCTTATCAATTATTTTACAGATACTAAGGGCAGCCTGTGATGCATTATTGAAAAGAAAGAAGACTGCTCATTTGTAGCCTTATGTGTAGAAACTGAACTGCTTAATTGGATGCTTCTCACAGCCTGCCACAACTCAATCTAATGAATATTTAATGGCAATATAATGTAGCTATTTTTAACCAATAGCTGACGACTGCAAAAAGAAGGAAAGCTTCAGAAATACAGACATTGGAATTCAATACAGTGCACTGCAACAACAACCAAAAAAAAAGTCACAAAGCCAGAAACACAAGCAAGAATCTACAAAATAAGAAAAGTCACATAAAACTATTATTAAATACTTTTTTTCAGCATGAGGACCAGTCACAGGAATACTAATAACACCAAAAAATTCTACAGTAGCTCATGATTATGATTTATTGAGAAGCACATCAAATTTATGACCCAGTAGTATGATGATTTAATGGTTTATCAAATACATTCCATTACAAAATTTGTTTATCTGCATATTTCTAAGGAGAAAATTGACATGGATACCAAAATTAGGACAACCAGAGTCTTATTTCTGTATCTTTTTTATTTGTTTTTCTTCTCCCCATCCTGCTGTATTTCATCTTTCTTCCAAATTGCCCACTCATTTTCACTTTCCCTCTGGGTTTGGTTATATTACTAGCTAAAGACCACTGCTCTTTTCAAACCAGGCCTGAAAAACCACCACTGAAAACCTCCTCGCTATTTTCAGAAAACCATGTGTCCTAGGTTGCAATGTAGGGTGTAACCAACGGTATGTATTCTATTGTCATCTCCACAAGCTGTTAAAGCAGGTGGGACAGTGATCGTTATCTCCTACTCATCCCTGATGGCTCCCTCAGGGGCTGTCTCTGTTCAATGGGCTGTCAGGGACCCAGGCATGACCCACAGAATTACATCATCCCATTGTGAGATGCTTCACCCCAAGGGGGAGGAGCCAAGCATTCCCACATGGATATAAGCTGGGCTTTGGACCAGCACAGAGCCCTTTGCCTACTGGATTTCCAGAGGACAAGAGCTACCACTGGACCTTCAGACCAGATCTACAGGATCACTGCTCCGACAGACCCGTCACTCCAGGAGGACTGCAGCCACCATGTAATCGGACTACTACCAACACCCTGACTGACAGGGTGCCAGGTTGCTTTCTGACTCTGTCAGGGGTTTCTTTTTGTACTGTTGCATTTATTGTTTTGTTTTTGCTATTAAATTGTATTTCTGACTTGGAGTCTCTCACTGCTTTGCTTTCAAACCAGCACACCCTGTGACCCTACAAATCCAAATACCATTAGTGACAGTTGCACAGTCAGTCTGCAATTCATTCAGGAGGAGGTGGGATACAGAGGAGATGGCTGGACCTTAGACCAGTCTGTGCCTACAGCCATTCTTTTGCTCCACATGCCTGAAAAGCATCTGCTTCATTTCTGTGCCTTCTGCAATCTCCATTCTTCATATGAAAATCACCACACATCCACTGTTTTTTATGCCAGTCTTGACTTACTGACATGTAGTGAGCAGTGGGAGTCAGTTTGCTCTATATTCTGTCCTCCCTCCTGAAAGGCATAGCCAATGAATCTAATGCAAATAGAGTATCAGCTCATGAATACTGCAAACATGATGAAGGGCTAACATGATTGTCAAGTCACCAATTCCCTTCTAATCACTTCAGCCAGGAATTTCAGAAGCGGAAAAATTCTGAAAATTAAAAAATTATACTTACACTGGCATATTTTTCTAACTCTTAATCTGTAGTGATTGGCATAATGTGCCTTGTATGTATTTATACTAATGCAAAGGTATATGCTGTCTCAAGCCAAAGATCTTTCCAGCAACAGGTTTCACAGAATTAATCATGCTCTGTACCCTCTCAAACTTCTTAAATTAAATGTAGTTCCTTTAGATCTGTTTATATCTCTTCTTGTCCTTTATTATGAAAGATGATAATTTAAAGTGCACAGTATAAAATCATAGTTACTGCTTGTTATACTTTTCTTTTAATCTAAGCCAACAAATCTTTTCTGTTTCCAGACACATAACATTCTTACTGTATTATCACTTTGAGAAAGGATGATCAAAACAGATTACAGCATTTCAGATGAAATATTCTCTGTATATCCTGCTATATACAGAAGGGATATTTCCACTGAAACATTTGTAAATAACTATATATCTCTTCCTTCTTGATTAAATTAATTTAATACCCAAGACTGGGGAACAATAGTAGGACAATTTTTCCAGTTTGATCTTATAGACAAAAATAGCATCTGAAATTATATATCAAAATATATTTTTCCATTGGCATTTTAACACATTTTAGTGTTATTTCAGATTATTTATTTCAGCATGCCTTTTTTTACCTTCATCTCTTATCTACTCATCTAATTCAACTGGATTTCCCTGAGTTGCTTCACAGCTTTCTTTGATTTTGCCTAACCAACAAAATTATGTATTATCTGCAAAATCGGTTTTCCCACTGTTCCTGTATTTTTATCCAGTGGCAGATAAATACATTAGACAACATCACTTGTAGCATGTCACAAAAGGACTTCTGCAAAGTTGAAAAGAGTCCAGGAACCACTGTTTTGCAATCCATCAGCCAATTTCTTATCCAGGATAGTCATACACCTCTGATCCTATGAACAGTTTCCAGAATATAATCTTGACAGAGATTTTGCCAAGGGCTTTTGAGTTAATAATTATAGCTGGTAGTTATCCACAGTTAGGATGTCTCAAACACAGTCACCTGTGACTGTAAAAGTATACTTCTTCTCTCAGAAGCAGGGATGGCTTATCCCATGTATTTTATGTTTTATCACTGTTTATATATATATATGATGGTACAAAGAAGGTTCTCTGAAATAAAATTTACCTAATACCATCAAAATAAATTATTAATTTACTGTTTTAAAAAGTCTGTACTAGTTCTGTTTAGATTAACCTGTCTTCCTAATATTTTTTTTATATTTTCCATGAACTGTTGTATGATTGTTATGAAAGACTAAAGGATTAAAAAAATATTATCTTTGGCACTCT
>NW_008667844.1:4799-16514 GCF_000695815.1 Acanthisitta chloris
GTACTAGCTGCAGAGAGCCAGAGCTGCAGTTCTTTGGCTCAGTTTTGGGCCATTCTTCCCACGGAGATGGAGCTGTAATAAGATGACTCCATACAAAACACTTCAGAGGCAAATTCAGCTGGAGAGTGAAACTGATGTCACCCCAGGTCTGGCATTTTTCTGAAGGCCTGCTGCACTTCTCCATTTCTGAGGTAACTGCCAGAGTCACTTGTCCCACCAGCAGCAAACAGGCTACAAGGAGAACCCCGCTGTCTGGTCAATATGTTCCCAAGCAGCCATGCTGCCAATTTGTTCTTTTCTGATACAGAATTGCTATGAAAAGCCATCATTGACTTGATGGGAAAAACCCACCATATCATATTAATATAAATTCTATGTTGAAACAGTTGTTCTGTCTTGTAATCTTTCTATGTCAACAGAAAGGAAAAATTATTTACACCAGCAGGGAGTTTCTCTACAGACTTCTTAGCTCCCTCTAGTTCTTTGGTTTCCATTGTATGTCTGATGGCATTGTGTCTTCTAAAATGGTATATACTTTTTGGCTCTTTGCATAGATAGTCTAAAATCTTCCATTTCTGAAAAATTAGCTTTACTGGAGCAAAAGAAGTTCTGATCTAAAAAGCTCAGATCAATATTAAAACATCACATAATGACAGAATTGAGTAAATAAAAAATAAGCTATTCACATAGGTAGAAGAATCTTACAGGGTTATAATCAATCATCTCAACCCATGTAGAACTTAGAATGGTTAGATAGATACCAAGAGATTTACTAATGGTTTGTTGGCCTGAGAGTTTAGAGAGCTGAATGTCCATCCAGAGACAGTCACACACTCATTCCAGCAGAGTAGTCATGGATACTAGATACAGTATGTTCAACAAAATAATAAAATATACCAGCTTTTCGAATTGGTAAGAAAACTCAGACTATTCTATTATATTACTAAACATACCATGTCTGGTACAGTTACTATTAATTAATTAGCTTTCATACTCGCTTGTCTAAACTCTTCAAAATATGGTAGGCAAGAGAAAGGTTACTGAGAGCAAACAGCATCAGGAATCTCTGTTGTGTGCCTTACTGATAGACCAGTTTCACTTTCAGCAAGGACATGTCTTTCATTTTCAAGCCCTAAAGAACTACGTAATAGAGTCATTTAGTAAGTAATACATGAGTTAAATCAAAATGTCTTTGCAGGAACATAATAGTCTATAGGAAGGAAAAATTCAGCCTCATTCAACAAACTTTATACAATTATTTTACAGGCATTTATTTGAACTTACTTGAACTTGCTGCAAGTTAGACTTTCTTTTCTCATTTTATGTAAAGAACTTTCAAAATCCTCTTTCAGAATTCTCTCTTGTAATCCTTCATATTACATTAGACAGTACTGCAACTCTGTAAACAACTGAAAATTTAAGAACTGACATCTGATGCTGTGGTTGATTGGGAAAAAAAAAGTAAGGCAGAAATACAAACTATATCACAATCTTATGAATTTTTTTCTAAAATGTGTCCTAATAGCACAAGAAATTTCCATTCAAAAATATCTAAAAATGCTATATTCTTATTCTTCTTACAGTTATACTTTTGAAAAGACATCATTATAATGAGGCATAATGTGTCACAGAGCAAATAACTTCTCCTCTCTATTGTATATAGTTTATTATTAGGTAAGAATATCTAAAATATATATTCATTTTAATGGCATAGTGATAGAGGGGCTGAGGAATCAGGTTTGGGTCCTATTAAATATGTTTTTGAAATCACTGTGCATGCCTTGGATAAAGAATGCCGTATGCTATATGTGCAAGGTGGACTTCTATACATTTGAAATACTTTGTAATTGGACATTTTGATAATCATTGGCATACAAACAATCACAATTATTGCCTTAAGGTATATATATAAGCAAAACAGAAACCCTGCATAAGCATAACTTTAAAGGCCATTTACAAAGGGCCTCTTTCTGAATTCTACACTTGCGCCAAGGGTACTTTCATGTCCAAAACCCTGAATATATCTGTTAAACTGCATCCACACAAATACATTTAATCTATTGCAGTTACAATTTGCTACAATCAGGCAAATGTAGGTGCATTTCAGACACCAGACAGCCATCAATGTAGGTATAATAACATATCAGTCATCAGATGGAGCTGGTGTTTCAGCTTCTGACCTGACTACATTATGCTTGCTTTCTATATCTATTGATTTAACCTGAATCAGCAGATGATAAAAAAGTTATATATTTTTAAAAGTTCATCACTACCTGACATTTTACACAGACTTGTTGGTATTTTAATCTTCTTTTTTGACAACGACTAAGTATTTTCACTTTGGAGAAATGCAGTTATTGTCCTGCAAGTCTCTACTTTTCAAAATGGGTTTGGGACATGCTATTTTTCTTTTCAGAAAAATACTCACTTAACTTAATGAAATATTCTTAAAGCACTGGGAAGATATTGCACTACAACTTCAGGAACTGAAAGAAACTGTCAGTTCCCATCTAGTAAGGCAACTTATTATGGATAATTATAAATGTACAAAATATCAAGGAAACTCATTATAGTGTCAAAACGCTGTCAGTGTACGAATGTCACCCTTCTATAACTAGAAATAAAGAGAAATAGATAGTAACATAAATAACCACTATATGAGCTTTTAACACTTCAAAGGTTTTAAGCTACTTAGGCTTACAGAGATTTTAGCTATCACACACAAATAAACATTATGGTAAGGTTGCCACAGACACACAGAGTCATCCCCTTTCAGGCAAACTTCACATGTCCAAAAGCCTGTTCATCAGCTGTGGATTAGCCAGCTGTGGGAGAAAATACTCAGCCATTTACATCAAGAGATGCTGACAAGTTGCTGTGATGAGTGTGATAGGAGAAGCAAATGGGTAATACATACTTCTGTGCTGTGCAGATACATCTGCTGTTTGGGTACAAGAGTTTTTATTAACATGGGGAATATCTGCAGGCAGTTAGTAGTCAGAACTGTAATACGTGCTGTTTGGGTTTGTTTCTGGGCTTCTGCCTTGTATGACAGGATTCCTTGGAAACTGAGCGTACAAGAACCCTGTTGGCTTGAGCCCAGTTTCTCTCTTGGAAGATTAAAATAGAATTTATAGAGACAGAGCAACCCAGTGCCTACCTACTGCTGCTGGTAAAAGTTCTTAAAATATTTATGTTATAATAAGAGAAACATTCAGTTCTGGGGGGTGGGGGGGAAGGAGGGAAAGGAAGGAAAGGAAGGAAGGAAGGTAGGAAGGAAGGAAGGTTAGGTTTAGAATTAGGATTAGCCATTAGGGTTAGGGTTAGGTTACACTCAACTTGTAAGGGCTATATTTGTTCATTAGAAAAAAAGTGTCTTGATAACTGATGAAAACAGTGAATGAAATTGACTGAAAGAAAAAATTCAGGAAAAAAACCCATGAGTCAATCTGAGGTCCATCAAAGGAAAGAAAATTAACCATCTATTCTCCAAAAACACAAAAGAGGAAAAGATAAACTACATTACAGGTTAGCATAATAGCAAAAGTGAGGATTTGAGTATGCAACACAAAAACAGATGGGTATCATCAAAAGGTGAAAGTTACAAATTTACAAAGGAATAAGTGAAGTGACAAACATGACAATAAAAATCTTGTGTGTCAGGGAAGATAAAAATTCCTGTGGCACATGTTTTCCAATGTAAGGTTCTTTGGTCAAATACTCACTTCATGAGTTTTGCAGATCAGATTTTAATTTCTTCAATATGCAAACAGTCATGCATTTGTGTAGCTTTATATTCCTCAACAGTCATATCCTCTGGCTTTAGAAATACTAAAGCTCAATGTGAAGCTATGCAAGTACATATTTACAGAACCAGAAGTATATGAAGGATTGAAAGAACAAGTTTACTGTCTTTGGAGCAACAACTCCTGTAATAGTTCAGGTGTCTGATGGTTAAGCAGAGGTAGAGAGTGATGATAAGGTGCATTTATAATTAATTTCAAAATATGTGAGAAGACCGAGGAGTTGTCAGATGGAGTATTAGTGAAGAATGGGGTTTCTGTCTGAAGTAATCCCATGTTAACTAGCAAATATGTTCCCCTGATAGCTATGTTATGGTCTGACTTGGTGAGATTAGAAACAATTACCAAAGGAATTTATTTGCCTTAATCACTGAATTTAAGTTTCTTACTATGATAATGGCATTTTAAAACTAATTTAACACATAAAGCAAATAATGCTTCATCCTAAACTGATTAGAAAAATCACATTATTTATACTAGGAAAAGTAGAGGTAATGATGCTTAAATGCCTCCCAAGGATCAGAGGCATAACACAGTTTCAGGTGGGTTTAACATGATGCTAGAGATGGAAGCAGGCATACGAATGGCCTACCTGCTGCTGAATTGCAGCCACCAAAAGGAGACAGCCTGAGAAAGCAGGAGGACCGAGGCTGCCCTACTTCTGTGAAAGAATGGAAAGGAACCTAGCCAAAGACTGACTCATGAGTTATCAGTTGGGGAATGAAGGCAGGAATAATAAGGGGAGAAAACTTGAATATGATCCCCATGTGTGCTGCAGCAGTTTGTTCTTCCCTGGCATAAAGAGAGTGGCAGGAGTATCACGATCTGGATATCCCCTCATGTATGCTTTTGGGACTCAGTCAACCACAGAAACAGCCAGTAGCACTAAAGCTGATGACACAGGTGTTGTACTGTTCTATGCTACATTATACGACATTACTAGAGGCCAAGTGGTCAGGTCATGGCAGGTGGCAAAGCAGGCAAAAGTTAAGTGTGGTGAGAAAGCTGGTGTGGAAAGCATTTAAGCTTTGGGGAAAGGGCTGGAAAGCCTTAGGCAGCAGGGAGATCTGTGCATATATTCCCGTCCACATATCTTCTGCTTCCTGTGGGTTTTTCCACTGCAAAGCACCAGGTGTGACCTCCTTCCATATTGTGTCCATAGCAACAGAACCCTATTCATGGACCCAGAGAATGATACAAAGCCCCAGCAGAAGGATGGCCAGGAGTTTAGAAGGAGTTCTGCTGTATTCCTTCACCCCTCTATATGGGAAGCCATCCTTAGAAAGGGATGAAATAGGCTTCTCGACCCATAGAGACCTGCTTTCAACATCATTCCAGGCTGTTTTGCTGCAGATTATATTGATGTGGAAGGCACTTACAGTAAAAATTAATCTGATATCATGTACAAATCAAAGATTCATACAGCATCTCATTCATGTTATGAGAAGGGGCAATGATAAAGGCACTAGAAATATTAAGTGACTAGTTTCACTTTGTCTTCAACATCCTCATCAGGACCAGAAAAAGCTAGTCCATATCTGCCATTCTGGCAAGGTAACCACTATTGCAGAAGACTGGTATTTTGAACTCCCAGTGGTCCCTCTACTATTTTCTCTGAGGCCATTATCTGCTCATTTCCTTTCATTTCAGTGTGTTGTTGGTTTTTTCCCTAGCTGCAACCTTGGCTGTGACTAATTCAATAAGAAATAAAGCCAGCAAAAATATATCGTTTGCACTCTTCTATTGATTTGGACAAGCAATGCCCGTCTGCAAGCACTTCTGTCATCACTTTCAGAATTGCAATTTCTCTGTTCCATTTTTGGTGACATTTTGTGTCAAACTGATCACAAATTTACCATAGTGTTTTGAAGACAAAACTGCAGTAATGACTTTGGAAAAGCATGACACCCATATAATATTGCTAACTATCTATGATGTTACCAGCTGCATTTGCCCATTGTTGCTGATACTTAACCTTTACTGTCCTTTTACAACTTGAAAGTGCTTTCCAAATATGTGTTACAGCATGATCAAACAAATTTAGATAGGGCTGACACTGACAGTTTCTTTGTTTGGCATTGATTTTTCCCTAACAGAAATGCTATTAAACTTCAGCACCAGGCATTTTTCTCAAGCACAGTTTTAGCACTCCAGTCAATTGAATTGAAAAGTCTATACTAATCAGTACATACCTCACTGTAAATAAACATGAAATGTTGTACAGCTTCAGAAAGTTTCTTGCCACAAAGACACCACAAGCTGGAGAAGATAACAGTGCACACATCTTTGTCATATAACTTACCCAGATTTCTTCTTTTTTTGCTATGAATATGAAGAAAACAGCCTTGGCATAAATTAACCAGGTTGTGCCCTCATTGCTTCTGTCTGCTGGGAGAACAAGCTGTGGTGGGAGTCACTATCTGACTTTGCTGTGGGAAGAATAAGAGGACAAGAAGAATAAGAGGACAAGAGGCATAAGAGGACAGCTACGAAACCTTCTCAAGACCTCATCAAGAGACATCTCATCTCATGCAACAACTTCCATTGTGATTTAGAACAAAGCAATCCATAACCTCCACACTTAAACCATAAAAAAGACTGTATTATCATACCCAAACATTATTCAAAGCTTACTGACTCCTCTGGACCACTCTTGTGAAAGGCTAATGCTTCTACTGAAGACTCACGTAACTCCTGCCACTTGTCAGAGGCAGCCATGTAAAACAGCTAAAGGAAATAGAGAATTTCAAAGAACGGGGATTTTCTGAGCGAGTGGCTCTAAAGACAAGTTTCTCCATGTTCTTCTAGCAGCCAAAGTCAAATTTTCATTTTCCACTACATCTTTTCTATGAGGGCTCTTTCTTTTCATAGAGATGCTTCAAATACTCTAGCATTTATGCAGATTGAGCACCAGGAAAGAATGGAATGCAGTAAATCACATAGAACTCAGGAAGGGGAGAGTGGATTTCATATCTGACACATTAGCCTAGTGAGGCAGCCTCTCATGTCTTTAAGACAAGAGAGGGGAAGCTCAGAGGAGGAAGCTAGGTAAGTTCCAATGAAACATACAACCATCTACAACAACCTCTCTTTTCTCTGTGAAACCTTCCTCCCACTGACAGGTCAAACTCCTGTACCCAAGCAGTTTGATTTTCACAGAGCATTTCAGATATGCTCACAGTGGTGATCATATTAATGCTTCACCTAGCAGCCTATTAACAAAAGCTTGACAAAATACTGTATTTTCTGCATATTAGTTAATAAACAATTGCTTCCTACTTTAAGCCATCATACAGTCACAGAATATATCAACTTGGAAAGGACCCATAAGGATCACTGAGTCCAGATCCCTGCTCCTTCAAAGACTACCTAAAACTAAACCATATGACTAAGCGTGTAATCCAGATGCTTCCTAAACTTTGCCAGGCCTGATGCTGTGACCACTTTCCTGGGGAGCCTGTTTCAGTGCCCAGTCACTGTCTCAATGAAGAACCTTTTCCTAACCTCCAACCTAAACTTCCCCAGCAGCTGCCCAACTTGAAAAAGATGTAGACTGTGATAGGATCACCCCTCAGCCTGTTCTTCTCCAAAATGAATAATCCAAATGACCTCAGCTGCTCCTTATAAGTCTGGTAAGTGAGATCTTTCACCTTGGTAGTTACCATCCTTGGACACACACAGTTTGATGCCCTTCTTGTGTGTATCCCACTTTCAGTGTGCCTCTAAATATGATAAGGCTGCCTGAATAAAGAGACCAGAGCAGAAGAGTTGCACATGTGTAACAGGGCTGTGTTAGGAACTGCAGATGGAGAACTGGGAATTTTGTATGAGATGACTATGAGCTATCAGCATCCCCTCTGCACAAACCAAAGAAATCCAGTTAACACAGTATGACCCAGATCGATTTAATTATGTTTCTTTTTTAGATCAGATGTTGGCTGTTCTGTGAGAGGGCACAATGGCAAGTAGGTACAAAGATTTCCCACTCCATGGCAATGGTAGGGAATGACTGCAGGGGATGGGGGGTTATATATGGTAGGTATGTGTGGTCTTTTGTACAGGAATAATGCTGCCTGTTGATCCTTCCTTTGACCATGTGCTCTTGCAGTCAGGCTATAGGCAGCACTGCAGCCTGTGTGGACTTTGCACCAGAGACATCCGGTGTGCAGGAGAGGGTAGAGATTAAGGCTGTGTACAAAATTACCCCAGGTCAAGATAACCCTCTTGGAAGGGCTTATTTTGAGGAGCAGTCAGTATTCCAGCTGGCTAGTACGGGATGCTGAAGAGAAGCAGCAGACAAAATCTGAGGTAATGGCCACCAAAGCTCACAGGGCATGGAGTGGTCCCAGACACCTGTGGCTGGGCAAGATCAGAATCTGATTTGCTAACTGTAGTCTGCAGTCTGTAAGGCAAACACATATGTAGTTTAAAATTAAATAAGTGCTTCAATTTGATAGATTTTAAGAAAGTAAAAGCACATGATAAACAGAGACAGCTACTGCAAACAGCTGTACATATTTGGAGCCTAAAAGTGGGGCAGTAAAGAATTAAGTTTTGTCTTTCAGCCTTACAGAAATCTTTCACTGTCTCACTGTGAGACTTTGATAAGATTTAACCTCTCTGCCAGCTTTCCAGTTCCTTACATGGAGATGATCACATTTAATACCCTCAGTGATACTGCAAGGATAGCTAGTTAGTTAACAGCTATAAAACACTAAGCACAGTACAAAACCTAAAAGGATTAATAGAAAAAATCTGAATAAATTGCTTGAATAAATAACATGGAACAGAAGACTTCCTAGGGTGCTTCATTAATCTTGGCAGCTCTGTTGGGATGCTTTTCATCCATCTGTCATTTGTTTTCAGAGATTGTGAACTCCTTGGAAGAGGACCTGTGTCTGTCCTCATCACTATCACAAGAGCACGCTACCAAGTAATGTTGTGAAACATCTCTGTCAGGACAACTGGAAGTGTACCAACTTTCAAACTTGAGCATCTCTGTGAGATTCTGAGTGTCCTCCTGCTCCCAGAACCTGCATGAGGTAAGGAAGTATTCCTCTGTTCGTCCCACACAAGGACACAGGGTGATGAAACCCCAAGAACTGTGTCAGAGCAAGGAGACCTCAGCAATCCTAAGGCCCAGGACACCACCCAGGTGGCACTCCTCAGACACCTCTATGTAGAAAAGCCACGCACAGGAGGTCAGATGTGACATAAGACCTACATTAGATCATCTGTTCTTCTGAACTGATAGGCCCAACAGGATACCCTTGTGCACCCAAAGCACCTAAACTGTGCTTAGCACTCCCTGTCCATGTTAGAGCATATGCACCCTGTCTTACAGTCCCTCCTGAAAGTGGTGACAGAAAACATGAATTTTTGGAGGGGTAAGGATATCATGGAGTGTGGCAGCAGTCATCTTTATTTTCATATTTTCTTTATTTTCAGACCTACAGGTTGGGCGGAGAAGTGACTGAGAGCAGTCCTGTGGAGAAGAACTTGGGAGAGATAGTTGATGAAAAACTCCACATGAGCTGCAGTGTGCACTCACAGCCCAGGAAGTCAACTTGTCCTGGGCTGCATCAAAAGAAGTGTGGCCAGAAGGCAGAGGGAGGTGATTCACCCCCTCTACACTGCTCCTGTGAGACCTCACCTGGGGCACTGAGTACAGTTCTGGTGTTACTAACAAAAGAAGGACATGGAAGTATTGGATCAAGTCCAGAGGAGGGCCACAAAGCTGATTAAGAGGACTCGAGTACCTTCCCTATGAAGACAGACTGAGAAAGTTGGGGCTGTTCAGCCTGGAGAAGTGGGCACATGCAGGAGAGTGTGTGCACTCCCTTTCTTAATAGACAAGGAATCTATTTAGAAGACTCTCTAAGAGCATTTCCAAGTACAGTTTTCCTATCTATTGGTTGTAGTTGACAGTGACACCAGTCCTTAAAATTCAAAAACCCTGTGGCATTTCTTTATTGATGACACATAGACATTTCTTTTCTTCTTTATTTCTCCTCAGCCTCAGCAAGGAAGACAGATTAGTCTCACTCCTGATGTGATTTTACCAATGATAACAGTTAGTTCACCAGCAGAGTACCTATAATGACAGAAACAGTACTTCCAAAACAAACTAAAATGACCAGATCTTGAGACCTGTTCCCAGCAGCTCCCTGGACAGGTACCTTGGGAGCTGACAGCTGGATCAACTGTCTGTGTTTTAATAAGTGCAAATGACACAAGGTGAACCTGAAGTAACTGCCAACAGAACGATTTGGGTAGGGGTCTGTGCTTGTGTGGCCATTGCAAATCCCAGAAATTTCATTTTCCCCTGATTTTATTGGTCATACTGTACTGTGGTGATCTAGGGTTTTAAGGGCACTTATAGAATGACCAGCAAAGGTATCAGCAAAAGCAGGTTTAATACAAAAGCAAAAGCACAACAAAGTTTGTTGGTAAGGTTCACTCTGCTACTTATTAGATAGTTAAAGAAAAAAAGGAGAAAGAGCAAACTATAATCTAAAATCAATCAATCTAAAACCAAAATCAAGCCAAAAACTATCTATGCGGAGGCTGAAAGCAGGGCAGGGTGGGGCAGGGGCAAAGGATAGGAAAGGATAAAAACTAATAAGGAAGACTCTCCTATTGGGTTACAAGATTCAGAGTAGACTCCCTTGCTAAAATGAGCCCTGGAACTTGACCAACAGTTTAGACCTGAAGGTTTAACAGCACTTAAACTTAACAGCACCTAACCAACAGCTTAAGTTAAACAATTTAACTAAAGATTCATGTAGAATTCACTACAGCACAACAGCAATTCACTTAAAGACCTAACTTACAAATCTAAGGTACTCAAGAATCTACGACAGCAAGATTCATAGTATATTTTCTATAGCATATTCACACTCACATGCACACAGACCTAAGGAGTATGTACAAGGTATATATATGTGAAAAATTCCTCTCAGATTCAGTGAGGTACTCAAACCGGATGCCTTTGCATCTTCTGGAGGGTCAAATGGTTGAGCATTGAGGAGTAAGGATATCAGCCGAGGCTCCACTGTTCAGCAGTGGTCCTCCAAGTATATCAAACTTGAGAGTTTACTAGTTCCAAGAGGCCTCACTGAGAGGAAGATGCTGTCCACGGCCCACTACTGTCCAGGAGAACTCAAATGGTCTCACTTAGGACCACTGTTTATAGAGTCACAAGACAGTGAGCTTTAGTCATAATAATTTTCCATCCTAGCCACAGTTCAGGTCAGTAACTTTCTTTGAAACTTTGATAACAAAAATGTTATTCTGCTTGGGTTGTTATTCAGGCAAGAAAAATGGGTGATTGAGGGAGTTGTAGAGATTGGCAGCAGGAAGATGTCACTGATCCATGTCCAGACTGACAGCAAATATGAAAAAACCCAGGCTCCATTTTCCTAGCCCTTTTGAGCTGACTTCTGTCTCAGAGTTTACCTATGTGCCTAATAAAATACTGAGGCAAACCAAAGATTTTCTTTTGAGACCAAACACACAGAAATTAAGCTTAAGGGAAAAAGCTGGACAGCAGTTCCACCACAGCAACATGAAAAAGGATGCTATGGAGGTCAGGCCCATGGAAGCCTGGGAAAAAGCTGGCAAATTTGTTGTTCCTCTTGTCTGCATGTGAGCCTCCTCCTGATGCCCGAGCATCTGTGGTCTCATCCTGAATCACTATGCAAAGAAAAACTTGAACACTGGGTGAAGACCTCAAATCAAAGAAGCACTAGTGGGTTTCCTATGAAAGCCAATGTCAAATCAACAATCAAACTTGGCCCTGGTCTAAACATATGGAAGTGCTGCTGGGAGTCACAGTCATGCTTGTGCAGCTGGAATCCGGTACATTCAAAAGATACCTCTTATTATCTCATGCAGCGCTACAGGCTGGGGA